>NC_045970.1:15260383-15468726 GCF_010909765.2 Amblyraja radiata
GCAGCATTGCAGGTCCCGAAGAGCACAGTGGCCTCCATCATTCTTAAATGGAAGAACTTTGGAACCACCATGACTTTTCATAGAGCTGGCCGCCCAGCCAAACTGAGCAATCGGGGGACGGAAGCCACTCCTCAGTAAAAGGCACATGACGGCCCGCTTGGAGTTTGCCAAAAGGCACCCAAAGAACTCTCAGACCATGAGAATCCAAGATTGAACTCTTTGGCCTGAATGTCAAGTGTCACGTCTGGAGGAAACCATGCACCACTCATCACCTGGCCAATACCATACCTACGGTGAAGCTTGGTGGTGCAGCCTCATGCTGTGGGGATGTTTTTCAGCGGCAGGAACCAGGAGATGAGTCAGGATCGAGGGAAAGATGAACGGAGCAAATTACAGAGAGATCCTTGATGAAAACCTGCTCCAGAGCGTTCTGGATCTCAGACTGGGGTGGAGGTTCACCTTCCAACAGGACAACGACCCTAAATAAACAGCCAAGACAACGCAGGAGTGGTTTCGTGACAAGTCTGTGAATGTCCTTGAGTGGCCCAACCGGAGCCCGGACTTGAACCCGATCGAACATCTCTGGAGAGACCTGAAAATAGCTGTGCATCGACGCTCCCCATCCAACCTGACAGAGCTTGAGGGCATCTGCAAAGAAGAATGGGAGAAATTACCCAAATACAGGTGTGCCAAGCTTGTAGCATCATACCCAAGAAGACTTGAGGCTGTAATCGCTGCCAAAGGTGCCTCAACAAAGTACTGAATAAAGGGTTTGAATACTTATGTAAATGTGATATTTCAGATATTTCTTTTTAATTTGCAAACATTTCTAAGCACCTGCTTTCACCTTTTTATTATGGGGTATTGTGAGTAGATTGATGATAAAACATTTTTTTAAATCCATTTTAGAATAATGGGCCTGTCCCACATGTAACTTTTTAGGTCATTGCAGGTCGCCAAATATTCTCAACATGTTTAAAATCCAGCGGCGACCAGAAAGACGCTACAACTCTTTGGACGACTGAGGAGACTGCTCACGACCATACAGGCGACACCCTGACGACATGTTGTGGGGTGAAGCCTGTATGGTCGTGAGTAGTCGCCCAAAGAGTCGTACCTTGTTCTGGTCGCCGCTGGATTTTCAACAGGTTGAAAATTTTTGCCGACCTGCAAAGACCTATGACGGGTGCCGGCAGTCGCCGAAAAAGTTGCGCAAGTGGGACAGGCCCATAAGACTGCAATGTAACAAAATGCGGAAAAAGTGAAGGGGTCTGAATACTTTCTGAATGCACTGTATAACCTTATATATATAACATTATATATATATAGTATGGGTCTAAAAAAGTCCCATGCTTACATATCTGTTGTGCTGTTGCAAATAAAGATTTCATTGTTCCATTTTGCACCACAGGACAATAAAACAACCTTGACTATTGACCTTTGAAATGTGAGCTTACAGAGGTGTATCGAATCATGAGAATAATAGATAGGGTAAATGAGGCCTTTTTGTCACAGAATGGTGGAATCAATACCTAGAGGACATTAATTTAGGAATTATTAGGAACCTGAGGGACAATTTTTTACACAGATTGGTGGATACAGAAATGAGCTGCCAGGGGAAGAGTTAAGCCAGGTGCAATAAGAACAGTTGAAAGACATTTGGACATATAAATTGATAGGAAAGGTTAAGAGAGATAAGGACCAGATGCAGGTAAATGCAACTAACATAGATGGGCCATCTTGGTGGACATGGATTATTTGGGCTGAAGGGCCTGTTTATATGATGTATGATTCTCTGATTAAGATTCTATGGTCATCCTCTCACAGGCTGTGTACAGACTTTTGTGATCTACTGCCAGTGGTTTCAATCTTTGTATTCTGTATCCTTTAGCGAAAGTACCTAACTGACATGTTTTCAATCTCTGCCACAACAATGGTGTAGGATAAACCTCAGTGGTTCAGTTAGAAGCAGCAGGATATCGTACCTGCCTTCTCTATTTGTAGTCTACCTGCTATCCTACTGCCATCTTTTCTCTTCGAAACACACACACACTGTTTTCATCCCCAACTTCTACATCAACATTGGCTCTGGACTTTTATTACCAGGCATGCCATGCGAGCCGACTTCCCGAATAATCACAATTCAATGTATATTCTCAAGCTGCATCTTAAAGAACTTCATTCAAATGTAGTTTAACTTATGCCAAGTTGATAATTTGTATCTACCAGTTTGTTTCATTTAAAGGCATGTGGTAGTTGAGCAGTCCTGCCTACTATTTGTCCAATGGTTTTCAATCACTGCCCACACTCTTCTTATCAAATGAAGACATCATCATATTCATTTCTCAGTGTCACTCCTACAAACCTCCACTTTCAGGACAAAACCCATCTTGCATATTTCTTCTCCAACAGACTGCCAACTTGCTGAAAGCCAGTGTCCAAAATATCACATTTAAGTCAGTATTATGATGACATTACTTGTTTAACATATTCCATCATGGCATGCAAATTGCCAGTGACATCAAGAAAGGGCAGATGCAGCAAAGTTCCTGTGTTTCATGAAGGAAACAGTTTTGAATTATTGCCTGCCTCTGGTTCACATATAGCCAGCTGCATATACACTCTTTCATTATGATATGTATTTGATAACACTTGCATGCCACACCATCTCTCTAACAACACATCTCTGCCTTCCTTCATTGTTGGCAAACACATGATAACCCGTTCATTCAATCCCCAACACCCTTCAAATGGCTTGTTTTGCAATCCTGCAAGGGTGCATCACCAAACATTCTTTACTTCTTCTCCATATGGTAACATAATTGAAAGAAAATTCTCGTTCCTGATTAAGTGGAGGCAGAGACATGAAAGTGAAGTTAGCCCAATGGCAAAGTGATTATTGCTCATTCCAAGAATAAGCCCTGTAGTTTCAAGGCAAGGCTCCCTCTGGGAAGCTGAAGTTGTTGAAACAGAATGATATTCGCTTTGGGTAAAACAAACAAAAGGTAATCAGTTCAAATTTAGACAGAATATCAACGCATCAAAATATACTTACTGCATCATATTTACTGCTTCTTATCAACTGTTTATCCTGAGTACTTTGATGTAAACTTAAGCAGAAATCTCTCTCGAGTAACATTTTATTCAATTGTTGCCACAAAGAAACTATAAATAATTTGAACCATCAGATAATGAGCTCCCATCTGGCAGTGTATCATTAATCTGGAAATGTTATAAATGTTGATAGAATTTTTGTAAGGTTTATATAATACACTGATGAAAAAAATCTGTATTTTCTATCTAGGCTCTCCATCTGAAAGTACATATTCACAAATACACACTTTGATACAATTCTACACATAATCAAGGTTTGTGACATGACTGAGTATTTGAACATTGAATCTGACCTGAATCACTGGCTTGGCATTGTGCTGAAATGCAATACGTTGAAGAATGCAAATGCAATTACACCACTGGAATTTTAAACTATCCCCTGTGATTTAATTTAATATTAAGAAACTCATCTATGTGTGCTGTGGAATTCCTCTGACATAAAGTGCCACTGGGATTCCTTAACTTTGACTCCAGATCAGATAGTCATTGAATCATTCAGCCTAACTCGCCCAAGCTGATCAAGATGCCCCACATTCGGCCCATATTCCTCTAAACCTTTGTGTAGGAAGAAACTGTAGATGCTGGTTTACACCAAAGATAGACACAAAATTCCGGAGTAATTCAGCGGGACAGGCAGCATCTCTGGGGAGAAGGAATGGGGGACGTTTCGGGTCGAGACCCCTTTAGACTCATTCTGAAGAAGGATCTTCACCCGAAATGTCCACCATTCCTTCTCTCCAGAGATGCTGCCTGTCCCACTGACTTACTCCAGCAAATAGTGTCTTTCTTCCTCTAAACCTTCCTATCCACGTATCTGTCCAAATGTATTTAAAATGCCTCAACGACCTTCTCAGGCAGCTCATTCCATATATCCACCACCCTTGGTGCCCCTCAGGTTCCAATTGAATGTTGCCCTTCTCATCTTAAACCTATGTCCTCCAGTTATTGAATTTCCCTACCTTGGGTAAAAGACTGTGAATTCACCCTTATGATTTTATACACATCCAAAGGTCACACCTTAGCCTCCTACACTCCAAGGAATAAAGTGCTAACGTGCCCAATCTCTCCCTAAAGTTCAGGCCCTCGAGTCATGGCCACATCCTTGTAAATCTTCTCTGCATTCTGTCCAGAGCAGCGTGACCAAAACTGAAGACAATATCCCAAACGCTGCCTCACCAATATCACATGGACTTTTAATCTATCAGGCCAACCACAGTAAGTAGAGCACTTGATAACTAAAATAAACCCTCAACTCATGCAATGGCATTTAGCTTGGAACACCAAGTGATGGAGCACCAAGTTTAGACAGTCAGAGAATGCACACAGTATGACAATCAGTCGCTCAGCAGCAACACTATTCTTCTTGCAACTCCTCGGATAACAAACAAGTCAATGTCTGCGAATATCAAGATAAAGGCACCAATCAGGTCTGGACTGAGAAGTGGCAAGATAATTCACAGTGCTTAATCGCCAAGGACCAGCTCCAGCAAGCAAGTGTCAAAGCACTTCTCTTTAACACTGAGCAGCATTAAGTGACATAAAATCCCCTCCATCAGTCTCCTGGTGGTCTCCACTGACCAGAAATATAACCAGACCACTAACATAAAAATAGCAATAAGAGAATATAAGAGGTGGTATTGGTATTAGTACTGGTTTGAGCTTATCGTTGTCACATGTATCAAGATATAGTGAAAAGCTATTGTTTACGTGCTATCAAATTAAATGAGATCAAACTCAGGGCTGCCAACTCGCACGCTTTGAGCGTGAGACTCACGCCCTCAAGCAAACTCTCACGCCCACACGCTGATCAGAAATTTCTCACGCTCAGTGGTGAGAAATTTTGTGATCAACGAAAATTTCAAAACTCGGATAAACTGCATGGTCCACGGGTGTTGGAGAGCCGGGGCTGCGGGAGGGATGGGAACAGAACCAGCGGCGGGAACAGATGCGGGGAGCCGGGCTGCGAGTGTTTGCGGCGCTGTCGAGTGTTTGCGGGGCTGACGCTGCAGCTCCGGCCATGGAGCACTCCGGACAGCGCGAGTGTCCCGGGCCGCGGAGCCGTCGGAAGCGCCGCTGCAACTGCCGCTGCCGCGAGAGTCTCTGTGCCGAAGGGACAGACTCTCAAAGGGAGGTGGAGAGAGAGAGAGAGGGGAAGGAGACAAGGAGACAGTGGGGGGAGAGAGAGGGGGGTGAGGGGAGAGAGAGGGGAGAGACAGAGGGGGCGTGATTGGAGAGAGAGAAGAGGAGGGGGGGAGAGAGAGGTAGGGGAGAGTGAGGTGGGAGAGGGGGGGGGGAGGGGGGGGGGGGGAGAGGGGGGAAGAGAGAGAGGGAAGAGAGAGAGGGGTGAGAGGGAAGAAAGAGGGAAGAGCGAGAGGGGTGGAGAGGGAGGAGAGGGTACGAGAGAGAGGGGGGAAAGAGAGGGGGAAAAGAGAGGGGTCGTAAAAGAGAGAGAGAGAGAGAGAGAGATGGGGGGGCAAAGAGAAAGAGGAGTTAGAGAGAGGAGAAAGGGAGAGGGGAGAGAGAGCCAGGGGGAGAGTGAGGTGGGAGGGAGAAATGGGGAAGAGAGGGAGAGAGAGATGAGAGAGAGGGTGGGAAGAGAGAGAGGTGAGAGGAGAGACAGAGAGAGAGGGGGGAGTGTATAGAGAGGGAGAGAGAGGAAGAGATAGAGAGGGAGGGAGAAAGAGAGAGAGAGGGGGGGAGAGAGGGGGGGAAGAGAGGGAGAGAGAGAGAAGGGGAGAGAGAGAAGAAAGTGAGGGGGAGAGAGAGAGTGAGGGGGAGAGTTAGGGGAAAGAGAGGGGAGAGAGTTAGGGGAAAGAGGGGAGAGGGGGGGAGAGAGGGGACGAGAGAGGGGGAGAGTGATGTGGGAGGGAGAGAGGGGGAAGAGAGAGAGAGAAAGAGAGAGAGGGTGGAGAGAGAGGGGAGAGAGGGGAAGAGAGGAGAGAGAGAGGGGGGGAGAGAGGGTGGAGAGGGAGAGAGGGGGGAGAGAGAGAGAGGGGGAGAGAGAAGAGAGAGGGAAGGGGAGAGAGTGAGAGGGGTGAGAGAGGGGGAGAGAGAGCGGAAGAGAGGGGGAGAGAGAGAGGGATGAGAGTGAGGTGGGAGGGAGAGAGAGAGGGGAGAGAAAGAGAGGTGGAGAGAGAGGGAAGAGAGAGGGGGAGAGAGAGAGGGGGAGAGGGAGAGGGGGATAGAGAGGCAGGGCTGCCAACTCCCATGCATTGAGCGTGAGAATCACGCATTTCACCAAATTCTCACGCTGATCACAAATTTCTCTCACTCTGTTGTGAGAAATTCTGTGATCAACGAAAATGTCAAAACTCATATCAACTGCATGGGCCGTGGGTGTTGGAAGCAGAAGCAGCGGCGGGGACAGATGCGGACGGGGAGCAGAGCTGGAGAGTGTTTGCCGGGCTGGCGAGTCACTCACTGCAGCTCCGGCCATGGAGCAGCCTCAGTGCAAGTGTCCCGGGCCGTCGGAGGCGTTGAAGCGTTGCTCCGCTGCCGTGAGAGTCTCTGTGCCGAATTCGCCCAGGTGACCGGCATGGATTAGGCTGCGGCTCGGTGCATCCTGGAGGACAACCAGTGGCTGCTGGAAGTAAGTACCAAGCACTGGGTAGATACTGTGGAAGATAGTGGACTTCAAATGGGGGTGGTTGGTGAAAGCATCCTGCTTGCCAGCTAGATTTTCACTTACACTTCCGGTGGCGCCATGCTGGACTAGCAGTCGCAACTTTTAGCTCCGCTGCTGTAAAATCGCGATTTTTCGCGTTAAAATCGGGTCTGGAGGTCGGGATCAATTCAAAACACTTACCGGAGCCCCGGGACGTCGCGCTGATGACGTCATCAGTAAGCGCTGTGATTTAAACGGAGGATAAAGGCTTTTAAATGAAAAAAACATCTCCAGCTCAGAGCCCTCAGAGAACAATCTCAAAACAACTGCTGAAAACCCAGAAAACTGAAGAACAGACCTCTGAAGTGGATTCTGGAATGGCTACAAGATCCAAGACTGAGATGGCTACTAAGGAGAAAAATGAAATGGAGGAGATAAAGAACTCGGTAAGAGAACTGAGAAAGGATATTGAGGCTGGAAACTCAAAAATGATGGAAAATATTAATGTTAAATTGATGGAAAATATGTCGAACATTAACGCTGGTAATCAAAAAGTTATTGACTGCATTGGCATTATACAAAAACGAATTGAGGATGTGCATGAAGAGCTAATGGGGAGAATTAATAAAGGGGAAGAAGCGTCTATGAAGAAGTTTGAGGCTGTGCATGTAATTGTTTCTTCACATGTAACTGCAATGAAAGGCATGGAAACAGTTGTTGAACAAATGGCTGAAGATATGCAGGGAATGAAGCTAGAACTAGACAGCCTCAAGAGTCAACTGGCGAAAGTCTCAGATAAATGTCTTGATCTCGAAGCTCGCTCACGACGCCAACATTTACGAATACTGGGAGTAACAGAAGGGGCAGAGGGAAACAATGCCCGTGAGTTCACTGCTAACTTAATCAAACAGGTACTCAATTTACCTGTGGAACCGGAAATTGAAGTGGCACATCGAATACCCAGATTTAAGCCAAGATCACAAGCAGATCCAGCCCACCCACGACAGATCATAGTCAAACTTCGGGACATTTCAGCACTTGAAGAGCTGATGAAAAAAATCAAATACGTAGTGAAGATGACGTTTGGAAACGACTCTATCAAACTCCTCCGGGATTATCCCTATGAGATCGTGCAAAAGAGAAGAAAGTTCTCACAGACAAGACAGATTCTCCATGGAGTTAAAGATGTCAGATGTGGCGTTTTTTATCCGGCCAGGATGCGCATTACTTTCAAGGGAAAAGAGAAAACTTTCACTAATTCGGACGCATCTTATAAATATGCCCAAGAGATTGTGGCAGAAATAGAAGATTAATCAAGGCAGCGGGACGATATGGACAGTTTATTTCCTTTTATTACTTCACAGAGAACACCTGAAGATAAGGGAAGAAACACCATTCACTAAAAGTTTAAAATGGAAGAGCATTTCCACGTGCGCTGGTCTAGACACCTTATCTCCTTTGGACGTTTTGGAATTCAACTCAAGGACATTCTTTGTTCAAAATGAAGGAAAGACTGATAAGCAACGCAGAGACGAACAGCAGAGCCGAATGTGGAAAACATCACAACGACAAATGGTGGTTTAAGACCTTAAAATAGCTTTACAAAATATAGAGAATTAACAATAATTAACAATACTAATATAGAAATATAAATGGAAACTAACTTGAACTATATAATGGGCAAAATGTAATAATGTGTTAAAAAGACTGACTAGCTCGTATATAGAGCGAGACAGTTAAGCAGGGATAAAGAAATAATAAATAACAAATTTTAGAACTAACATAGATAATACTGAAAGTTTAAGTGCTATGTAGTTCGTGTGGGGAAGGGAGGAGACTCAGGCACCTGGCATAATTCCAGGAGCCTGATTCTGGTTAACCCTTTCAGCCAACAGCTTACTATTATCAAAGGTATAACTAATTATAAATAATTAGTAGATGAAAGTGTTAGATATATAAATTTCACAGTAGCTGAACACAAAATCTGATAAGTCTGAATGAAATATATATATATATATAGTGTAATTGGGTGAAATATAACTGATTTTGAAATGGTACCGCCCTTCTAGGTTTAGAGTAATAAAGGGAGCGGAGCTAATTGTACAACATCAACTTCGGAAGTCGAATAGATGTCGAATCCCACAGACGGGTGGGACACGCACTACAGTGTCGAATATTCCAGACACTGTAATTTTACTTGTTCAATTTTTTTAAATCACAATATGTCACAACTATGTGTTTTTTTTTCAAGGACAATCGCAAAAGGGATCTACCAAGGAAGTTAGTAATATAAATGCCCCCCAAATATCCAGAATCCTGAGGTATGGATGCACCGTAATAAATAAGGGTATTAAAATCAGCGAAAATGCAAGATGATAAACAAAAGAAAATGGGAGGAATCACACTGTGTAGCTGGAATATAAGGGGTATTAATGAACCAATTATAAGGGGCAAAATACTAACTCAGTTGAAATCATACAACACGGACATTACTTTTCTACAAGAAACGCATCTTAAACATCAAGATCAGATGAGATTGAGGGCGAATTGAATAGGCCAAACATTTCACTCCTCATATACTTCGAAATCCAGAGGCACTGCAATTATTATTCGCAAAGGAATACCATTCAAATCAAAGAACATTATATCAGATAAGGAAGGGAGATATCTTATAGTTACAGGAGAGATCCATGCACTTTGGTAAATATATATGCGCCCAATTTTGATAATCCTCAATTTTTCAATAAAATCCTGAATACAATCGCAGAATTTAACTACCAAAATGTTATAATTGGAGGAGACTTCAACTGTGTTTTAGATCCGTACTTAGATAAATCGATGCAAAAACAAAGAGGTAATATGAAATCTAAAACTAGTGAACTCTTAAATACATATATAAAAAATACAAATATAGCAGACGTTTGGAGGATCGCGAATCCGACTGGAAGGAAATACTCGTTTTATTCAATGGTACACAAAACATACTCACGTATAGACTATTTCCTAGTGGATACAAGACTAATCCCTTATACTATGAACCCTAAATATCACACCAATACGATTTCAGATCACTCCCCGCTAACTTTCGTTTTAAAATTAGAAGGAATGTCTACGAACAAATTGTTCTGGAGGTTTAACTCGCTAATTCTGATAGGCCCACAAGGGAGTATATATCTAAAAAAACAGATGGACCTATTTTTTGAGACAAACGATACACCAGATATATCGCCCACTTTATTATGAGAATCCTTCAAAGCATTTATTAGAGGAGTCATTATCTCGTATCAAGCTTTTCAAAACAAAAAGAATAAGAATGAACAAAGACAATTAGAAGAACAAATCAGACAACTAGATATAGATAATGCTAAAGATCCAACTATGGATAAACATAATAAAATTTTAATACTGAAATTTAAGCTAAATAAATTATTGTCAGAGAAAGTTATAAGACTATTCCAAATTACAAAACAAGAACATTTCGAATTTGGGGATAAACCCCATAAACTTTTGGCACGCCAACTGAAAAAACGGGAAAAAGATCATGCAATTTTAAAGATTAAATCAGATAGAGGGGAATTATTAACACTACCTAATGATATCAATAAAAGATTTGCTCAATTTTACAAGAATTTATACACATCAGAATTTCTGGACAATTGTAACCTTCCAAAACTAGAACTGAAGGAACAAGAGGAACTGGGAGCACAAATTACATCTAAGGAAATAGAAGACACAATAAACACACTTAAGAATGGAAAAACACCAGGACCAGACGGATTCAGTAATGAATTTTATAAATGTTTTTACGACATAGTTACACCACGTCTACAGAAAATGTATACATACGCTTTTAAAGAACAAATCTTACCTGAAACACTAGCAGAATCAATGATCACATTAATACTTAAAAAAGATAAAGATATAGAAGAGCCAGGCTCATATAGAGCTATTGCTTTGTTAAATACGGATCAAGAAATATTAGCGAAAACACTAGCTAGAAGACTAAGTAAATATGTTAGTAAATTAATAAATGAGGATCAAACGGGATTTATACCTAAGAGACATTCATTTAATAACCTGAGACGTCTGCTTAACATAATGCACGCTCACAAACCTCAAGAACAAGAGTTATCTATCATTTCATTGGATGCAGAAAAAGCATTTGATCAAGTAGCATGGGATTATATGATTAAAGTATTGCAAAAATTTCAAATGGGAGAGAACTTCATAGCATGGATAAAATTATTATATAACAAACCCACGGCTAGAATATTAACTAATAATATACTATCTACGAAATTTCAATTATCAAGGAGCAATAGACAAGGATGTTCATTATCACCGCTGTTATTTGCTCTGGTAATTGATCCTTTAGCTGAAAAAATCAGAATACACCCGGATATTTACGGTTATAATACAAAATATTCAAATAACATAATATCTTTATATGCAGACGATGTATTACTGTATATCACAAAACCCCAAATCAGTATACCAAACATATTAAATCTAATTGAGGACTTTGGATCTTTCTCAGGATACAGAATAAACTGGAACAAAAGTGAAATTATGTCGATAAAACAGAAAGACTCAACACATCTCTTGAAATTCCCCTTTAAAATAGCCACAGAAAAATTCAAATATTTGGGAATTGAAATTACTAGAAACTATCATGTGATGTTTAATGCCAATTATAGCTCCTTACTTAAGAAATTAAATAATCTAATCAAATTCTGGAAAATGCTCCCGATGTCTTTAATAGGTCGAATAAATGCTATAAAAATGATATTTTTACCACAAATCCTATATTTATTTCAATCAATACCTATATATCTTCCAAAAAAGTTTTTCAAAAAACTAGACTCAGACATTACAAATTTTATATGGGATTATAAATCCCACAGAATACAAAGAGCACACCTAAGTAAACCAAAAGAGATGGGTGGTCCAGCGCTTCCTAATTTTATGTACTATAATTGGGCAGTAAATATTAAAAATATGATTCACCTGCTGGACAATTCTGCCCAGCAGGTGGACTGGATTGTAATGGAGAGAGAGGACTGCTCTCCGTGTAATACAGGAGCGAGTCTCCTCTCACCAATGAATCTGAATAACAAAAATTACAATAAAAATCCAATGATACAGAGCACAATTAGAACTTGGAAACAAATAAAACAGAATCTAAAATTAAGAAATCTATCTCTTTTAATGCCAATAGTCAATAACCCGTCGTTTAAACCTTCAATTAGAGATAAATCATTTACACAATGGGAAAGAATGGGAATCAAAACGCTCAGAGACTTGTATGAATTGGGAAAATTATTATCATTTCAACAATTACAACTGAAATATAATTTGAAAAATAATTAATATTTTAAATATCTTCAAATCCGTGACTATCTGAAAAAATACACAAAAGACTATCATAACATGCCGCCAGACTTATTGGATGAAGCTATGAAGACAAAGGCTGAATCAGCAAATCTAATATCATACTTATACAACATTATTTTAAATATAGGATTACCTACAACCGATGGTATTAGAAGATACTGGGAACAAGAACTAGCTATAAAAATTTCAACAGAGAGCTGGGATAAGCACTTACTATATGTGCACAAATGCTCGATCAACGTACGACATACTCTAATTCAATTCAAAACATTACATAGACTATATTATTCAAAAACTAAAATAAATAAACTTTTCCCCAATGTCTCACCCACTTGTGATAAATGTCAGTCTCAAGAAGCTACCATAGCGCACTCTTTTGTTTTTTGTATAAAATCCAAAAATTCTGGAACGAAATATTTGAAATCTTCACAAAATTAATTAAAATAAAACTTGTACCAAAAGCAGAATGGATCATTTTTGGAATATCGGAAGGTAACCCCGAACTAAACGTGTTTCAAAAGAACTTACTTAATTACGGGCTAATAATGGGAAAAAAGCTTATACTCAAATACTGGAAAAACACTCCAATACCAACAATAAAAATGTGGATTTCAAACATGTTCGAAGCATTACACCTGGAAGAGATGAGACTCCTCCTATGAGGCAAAGCAGACCACTTCCAAAAGACGTGGTCTGCATTTATGGAACTATTACAAGCATAAGGTGCAATAGTAATTTAAAAAATAAATGGTACCAGGAGCTGGTAACGGGGGGTAAAAAGAAAAAACAAAATAAACACGGTTGGTATATCCTTTTTTGCGGAGTTTTGTGTTATAATAGAGCGATTGTTTCTCCTTTTTTTTCTTTTCTTTCTAGGGTCTATTTCCTTTCTTTACTTCCTTCTCTTACTTCTTCTCTAAGGGGCTTTCTTTTCCCAACACTTTCCTGCACCTTCACGACTCTTGCTCACTTTCCTTACTTCTTTTATTTCTACCTTTTTTAAAGCTCGAAAAACGAAGTGGTACAGCAAATGTAATAAGATATATGTGATGTGTATTACTGTAATTTACTGTACTTCTAATAAAAATAAAAAATATATTAAATTAAATATATATATTTTTTTAATTAAAAAAAAAAGATTTTCACTTACTGCAGGAAAAATGTTCCCGATGTTGGGGGCGTTCAGAACCATGGGTCACAGTTTAAGATTAAAGGGGGGGGCAGTTAGGACTGAGATGAGAACAAACTTTCTTCATGCAGAGAGTTGTGAATCTGTGGAATTCTCTGCCACAGAAGGTAGTGCAGGCCAATTCACTGGATGTTTTCAAGAGAGAGTTACATTTAGTTCCTTAATGACATCAAGGGATATGGGGAAAAAACAGGAAAGAGGTACTGATTTTAGATGAATAGCCATGATCATATTGAATGGCAGTGCTGGCTAGAAGGGCGGATGGCCTTTTCCTGCACCTATTTTCTATGTTTCTGTGCTTGAGTATATGGCAATAAAACTCGATCACAAGATTTTGAAGCATTCATGCATGGTGGAGGTATAATGTAGTCATAGAGTGATACAGTGTGAAAACAGGCCCTTCGGCACAACTTGCCCACACCCGCCAACATGTCCCAGCTACGCCACCTGCTTTTGGTCCATACCTCAAAACCTGTCCTTTCCATGTATCAGTCTAACTTTTTCTTAAATGTTGGGATGGTCCCTGCCTCAACTACCTCCTCTGGCAGCTTGTTCCATACACCCATCACCCTTTGTGTGGATAAAGTTACCCCTTAAAAAGTTACCTCTTAAAAATACTTCATACAAAAAACATTGAAATCATACTTCTACAGTGCACTAAAACATGATTTTAATACATCAAATTTCAAAAAGTTCCTACCCTAAGAGGGGGGACACCCTTCTTCCACACCCTCTCCCCACTCAGTTGCTCCACTCCCTCACCGGGTACCCCAAGGCCAATGATCAGTGATCGCACAGCCTCCCCCCTTTCAAAAACGCTCCAATCCAATTTAAAGCATATATATTGCATTCAAGTCTAAGTTAAAAGACTCACTACAGTATGCACCATATTGCACAATTTCAAGCTGAAACATAGAAACATAGAAACATAGAAATTAGGTGCAGGAGTAGGCCATTCGGCCCTTCGAGCCTGCACCGCCATTCAATATGATCATGGCTGATCATCCAACTCAGTATCCCGTACCTGCCTTCTCTCCATACCCTCTGATCCCCTTAGCCACAAGGGCCACATCTAACTCCCTCTTAAATATAGCCAATTAACTGGCCTCGACTACCCTCTGTGGCAGGGAGTTCCAGAGATTCACCACTCTCTGTGTGAAAAAAGTTCTTCTCATCTCGGTTTTAAAGGATTTCCCCCTTATCCTTAAGCTGTGACCCCTTGTCCTGGACTTCCCCAACATCGGGAGCAATCTTCCTGCATCTACCTGTCCAACCCCTTAAGAATTTTGTAAGTTTCTATAAGATCCCCTCTCAATCTCCTAAATTCTAGAGAGTATAAACCAAGTCTATCCAGTCTTTCTTCATAAGACAGTCCTGACATCCCAGGAATCAGTCTGGTGAACCTTCTCTGCACTCCCTCTATGGCAATAATGTCCTTCCTCAGATTTGGAGACCAAAACTGTACGCAATACTCCAGGTGTGGTCTCACCAAGACCCTGTACAACTGCAGTAGAACCTCCCTGCTCCTATACTCAAATCCTTTTGCTATGAAAGCTAACATACCATTCGCTTTCTTCACTGCCTGCTGCACCTGCATGCCCACTTTCAATGACTGGTGTACCATGACACCCAGGTCTCGCTGCATCTCCCCTTTTCCTAGTCGGCCACCATTTAGATAATAGTCTGCTTTCCTGTTTTTGCCACCAAAATGGATAACCTCACATTTATCCACATTATACTGCATCTGCCAAACATTTGCCCACTCACCCAGCCTATCCAAGTCACCTTGCAGTCTCCTAGCATCCTCCTCACAGCTAACACTGCCCCCCAGCTTAGTGTCATCCGCAAACTTGGAGATATTGCCTTCAATTCCCTCATCCAGATCATTAATATATATTGTAAATAGCTGGGGTCCCAGCACTGAGCCTTGCGGTACCCCACTAGTCACTGCCTGCCATTGTGAAAAGGACCCGTTTACTCCTACTCTTTGCTTCCTGTTTGCCAGCCAGTTCTCTATCCACATCAATACTGAACCCCCAATGCCGTGTGCTTTAAGTTTGTAAACTAATCTCTTATGTGGGACCTTGTCGAAAGCCTTCTGGAAGTCCAGATACACCACATCCACTGGTTCTCCCCTATCCACGCTACTAGTTACATCCTCGAAAAATTCTATAAGATTCGTCAGACATGATTTACCTTTTGTAAATCCATGCTGACTTTGTCCAATGATTTCACCACTTTCCAAATGTGCTGCTATCCCATCTTTAATAACTGACTCTAGCAGTTTCCCCACTACCGATGTTAGACTAACTGGTCTGTAATTCCCCGTTTTCTCTCTCCCTCCCTTCTTAAAAAGTGGGGTTACGTTTGCTACCCGCCAATCCTCAGGAACTACTCCAGAATCTAAAGAGTTTTGAAAGATTATTACTAATGCATCCACTATTTCTGGAGCTACTTCCTTAAGTACTCTGGGATGCAGCCTATCTGGCCCTGGGGATTTATCGGCCTTTAATCCATTTAATTTACCCAACACCACTTCCCGGCTAACCTGGATTTCACTCAATTCCTCCAACTCCTTTGACCCGCGGTCCCCTGCTATTTCCGGCAGATTATTTATGTCTTCCTTAGTGAAGACGGAACCAAAGTAGTTATTCAATTGGTCCTGCCATATCCTTGTTCCCCATGATCAACTCACCCGTTTCTGACTGCAAGGGACCTACATTTGTTTTAACTAATCTCTTTCTTTTCACATATCTATAAAAACTTTTGCAGTCAGTTTTTATGTTCCCTGCCAGTTTTCTTTCATAATCTATTTTTCCTTTCCTAATTAAGCCCTTTGTCCTCCTCTGCTGGTCTCTGAATTTCTCCCAGTCCTCCGGTATGCTGCTTTTTCTGGCTAATTTGTACGCATCATCCTTCGCTTTGATACTATCCCTGATTTCCCTTGTTATCCACGGATGCACTACCTTCCCTGATTTATTCTTTTGCCAAACTGGGATTAACAATTTTTGTAGTTCATCCATGCAGTCTTTAAATGTCTTCCATTGCATATCCACCGTCAACCCTTTTAGAATTAATTGCCAGTCAATCTTGGCCAATTCACGTCTCATACCCTCAAAGTTACCTTTCTTTAAGTTCAGAACCATTGTTTCTGAATTAACAATGTCACTCTCCATCCTAATGAAGAACTCAACCATATTATGGTCACTCTTGCCCAAGGGGGCACGTACAACAAGACTGCTAACTAACCCTTCCTCATTACTCAATACCCAGTCTAAAATAGCCTGCTCTCTCGTTGGTTCCTCTACATGTTGATTTAGATAACTATCCCGCATACATTCCAAAAAATCCTCTTCCTCAGCACCCCTGCCAATTTGATTCACCCAATCTATATGTAGATTGAAGTCACCCATTATAACGGTTTTGCCTTTGTCGCACGCATTTCTAATTTCCTGTTTGATACCATCTCCAACTTCACTACTACTGTTAGGTGGCCTGTACACAACACCCACCAGCGTTTTCTGCCCCTTAGTGTTTCGCAGCTCTACCCATACCGATTCCACATCCTGCAAACTAATGTCCTTCCTTTCCATTGCGTTAATCTCCTCTCTAATCAGCAACGCTACCCCACCTCCTTTTCCTTTCTCTCTATCCCTCCTGAATATTGAATATCCCTGGATGTTCAGCTCCCAGCCTTGGTCACCCTGGAGCCATGTCTCCGTGATCCCAACTATATCATAGTCATTAATAGCTATCTGCACATTCAACTCATCCACCTTATTACGAATGCTCCTTGCATTGAGACACAAAGCCTTCAGGCTTGTTTTTACAACACTCTTACCCCTTATACAATTTTGTTGAAAAGTGGCCCTTTTTGATTTTTGCCCTGGATTTTCCGGCCTGCCACTTTTACTTTTCACCTTGCTACCTATTGCTTCTACCCTCATTTTACACCCCTCTGTCTCTACGCTCACACATTTAAGAAACCCTTTCCCTTTAACTCCATCCTCCACTAGCCCATTCGACACCCCACCCCCCTTATTCAGTTTAAAACCACCCGTGTAGCAGTGGCAAACCTGCCTGCCAGAATGCTGGTCCCACACCTGTTAAGATGCAATCCGTCCCTTTTGTACAGTTCCCCCTTACCCCAAAACAGATCCCAGTGATCTAAGAATCTAAATCCCTGCCCCGTGCACCAGTTCCTCAGCCACACGTTCAGGTCCCGTATCTCCCTGTTCCTGCTCTCGCCAGCACGAGGAACTGGAAGCAAACCGGAGATAACAACCCTGGAGGTCCTGCTTTTCAGCATTTTTCCGAGCTCTCTAAAGTCACGCTGCAGAATATTCATCCCCTTCTTTCCGACATCGTTTGTGCCGACATGCACTACCACTTCCGGATGTTCACCTTCGCCCTTGAGGATTTTCTGCACTCTGTCCGTGACATCCTGGATCCTGGCACCAGGAAGGCAGCACACCATCCTCGCATCCCGTCTGTTGCCGCAGAAACCCCTGTCCGTACCTCTCACAATGGAGTCTCCTACTACAATGGCGTTGCCTGCCTTAGGCCTTTTTGGTTTCGGCTCAACAGCCCTATTCGCATCACAAGCCAGTCCGCCGCCCAGTGTAAACACCTCTTCTGTCCCGACAGCTTCTAAGTGGGTGAACCTGTTCACAAGAGGTACAACACCCGGGGATGTTGGCATTCCATGCTTCCCTCCCGTTCTCACTGTCTCCCACCTTCTCTCTTCCAGTACCTTAGGTGTAACAATCGTACTGTAAGACTTGTCGAGGAACGACTCCGTTTCTCGGACGAACCGGAGGTCATCCACTTGCTTCTCCAGTTCCCCAACACGGCCCTTCAGGAGCTCTACCTGGATGCACTTTTCGCATTTGTAGCAGCCAGAGGCACCAGCGGTGTCCTTGACCTCCCACATACTGCAAGCATCACACTGAATCAGCTTGCCTGACATCTCCTTCTTTCGTCTCTCCCTCTGAAAAATGCAAATGTTCCATACCAATGTCCCTCCCCCCGGTCGCTATACTCCCTCGGGCTTGGTCTCTCGCAATTTCTCACTCCCAACTCTCACCCAATGTTGACAGCCCTGTCAAACTAAACATGAGTACATTCAAGCCATATACAAGTACACCAGGCAGTGCAAAGAGAAAGATACTTCAGGATAAATTATAGTGCTACAGCATTGTAGTGTAACAGTTACAGAGGAAATGACCGGTGTCCACAACAAATTTAGGTTGGGAGATCGGGACAGCCCCCCTGACTTATGAGAGAACTATTCAGTAGTCTGATACTAAAGGGGAAGAAACTGTTCCCAGGCAGTGCATGCTTCCAAGCTTTTGAATCTTCTGCCATATGGCAGAAGGGAGAAGAGGGAATTAGTGGGGTGGAACTTGGAACTTATGTTGGCTGCTTTCCCTTCGGCAGCACAAACTGGAGTTGATGGTGGGAAGTCTGGTCTGTGTGATGGACTGGCCTCATCCACAACTCTCTGCAATTTCTGTTCCCAAACCAAGCTGTGATGCAAAGGTTTGACGAGTCAGGAGCTGAGCCACCCAGCCTTATATCTACAATTTTTTGAGCAAATGGCTTACTTCCTGAATCAACAAACCATTTTCACCATGCTCAAGTTACAAATCAGGAGAACTATAGAATATACTCCACTCCTCTCGATAAGTAAAAGATCAACAATGAAGAAGGTTGACATCACCCAGGACAAAGCAGCCTGGTTGATTGTCATCCAATTCTCCACCCTAAACATTCAATTGGCTGCAACATGTACAGGACAGGCTGTATCAACCTCCCCGCTTCTTCAGCAATACCTTCCCAATCTGTAAACCATTTATCAAGAAGGATAACACATTGTGCAAGAAATGCCTCAAAACCTTCTCGACAACTTAGGAAGGGGCAATAAATGCTGGAACAGAAAGCTTGAAAGTAGGGGAGAGAGGGTGATGATAGATTGTTATTTTTCAGACAAGATGCTAGTAACAATTTATGTGCCAATAGGTCAGTGCTGGCTCAATTGTTGTTATTTATATATCATTGATTTGGAAGAGAATGCAGCTGGCATAGTTAGTGAGTTTGCCATTGATAGGAACATTGATGGGATAGTGGACTGAGATAAAGGTTTACTAAGATCACAATGGTATCTTAATCACCTGTGCCAATGGATCAAGAAATGGAGTCTAATTTGGATAAGTGTGAAGTGTAGCTTTTTGGTAATACTTGGGCAAGACATGCAAGCCATAAATGGTAGGGTCATGGGAGGTGTTGTAGAACAGAGAGACGTGTTCCATAAAAGTGGTAACACAGGTTAGTGAAGAAGTTATTTTTGCATGCTTGCCTACATCGATCAGGGGATTGAGTACAGGATTTGCCAGGTCATTATGTTGGTAAGGCCACACTTCGAGTGCTTTGAAAGTTCTTGTCTACATGCTGTAGGAAGGGCGTCACCAAACTGGAAAATGGTGCAAATAGAATTGTGAGGAAGTTAGGAAGTCGGAAGGGTTTGAGATGTTAAGGAGAGGATGGATAGGTTAGGACTTTTTTTCATCAAGGTAAAGAGGTATATTTAATTATGAGGGGTATGGATCAGGTGATTGGCCACATTTTTTCCCCCCAGGGCGGGGGAATCTAAAACTAGAGGGTATAAGTTTACGCTGAGAGGGGAAGAAATAACTGAGACCTGAGAGACAACTTTTTCATACAGAGGGTGGTGAGTATCGGTGAGAGGAAATGGTAGAGGTGGGTAGAATTATGGCAGTTATTACAAAGATATGAAAGGATTGGAGAAATGTTGGACAGGTTGACCAAGCAAGTGTGACCAGTTAGGTTGGGAAATGTAGTCGACATGGACAAGTTGGTCCAAAGTGCCTGTTTCCATGCTGCAGAGCTCCATGATTCTATGACTATAGGTGGTGCTCATTGGCAGAAAATGCTGAGCTGGCTAAGTCATAGTCAAAGAGCTATACACACGGAAACATGCCCTTCAGCCCATCTTGTCTGTGCCAACCAAATTGGCACATTAAGCTAGTTGTATTTTCCTGCATTTGGCCCTTAAACCCTTCTGATCAATATATCTGTCCTAATGGCTTTTCAAAGTCATAATTGTATCCTCTACTAAAGCTTCCTGTGGCAATTCATTCTAGATTCGGACTACCATCTAAGAGAAACAATTGCTCTTTTTAAATATCTCCCCTCTATCCTGAAGTCTTCCTTTTAGTTTTAGAATCCTCTGCCCTGTGAAAAGGAAAGTGAGCATTCACTTTATCCATGCCTCTCAGTAAGGTCACCCCTCAGCATACTTCGAACCAAAGAAAAAAGTCCCAGCCTATCCAATCTCTCTGTAATTCTGTAAATATGATCTAACATTCCAGCCAACCCTATGATATAAGACCACGTGGTCACACAGCAAAGTGCAGAGTCATGCATTTTGGTAACAAGAATAAAGGTGTAGATTATTTTTTAAATGGAGAAAGAATTCAGAAATCGGAGGTGCAAAGGGACTTGGGAGTGCTGGCACAGGGCTCACAAAAGGTTAATTTGCAAGTCGAATTGGTAATAAGGAAGGCAAATTCAATGCTAGCATTTATATCAAGGGGACTGGAATACATAAACAGAGATGCAAAGCTAAGGCTCTATAAGGCGCTGGTCAGGCTGCATTTGGACTGCTATGAGCAAATTTGAGCCCCATATCTGAGGAAGGATGTGCTGGCTCTGGAGAGGGTCCAGAGGATTTTCACAAGAATGATTCCAGGGTTAGCATATGATGAGCGCTTGACAGCACTGGGCCTCTACTCGCTGGTGTTTAGAAGGTTGAGGGGGGACCTCATTGAAACTTACAGAATAATTAAAGTGGATGTGGAAGGGATGTTTCCACTGGTGGGAGAGTCTAGGACCAGAGATCATAGCCTCAGATTTTAGAAAGGAGGTAGTTAATCGGCCAAGTCAGTGGATGTTTTTAAGGCAGAGATAGACAAATGCTTGATTAGAACGACTACCAAGGGTTATGGGGAGAAGGAAGAAAATGGGCTTAGAAGGCAGAGATCAGCCATGGCGGAATAGACTTGTTGGGCCGACTGGTCTAATTCTACTTGTGAACTTGTGACCTTGTCAAAGGCCTTGCTCTATAGATAACATCCACTGCTCTGCCCTCATCAATCCTCTTGGTGACCTCTTTAAAAAACTCTTATCAGATTTGTTATAAACAATTTCCTATGTGCAAAGTCATGCTGGCTCTCTTTAAATCATTCTGTGCCTATCCATATGCCAGTAGATCCTGTCCCTACGAATCCTCCCTGTCGGCCTTCAGCTTACAGGCCTGTAATTCACGGGCTCATCCTTGCAGTCTTTCTTCATAGCAGTACAATATTCACCACCCTCCAGTCTTTCAGAACTTCCCCTGTAGCTACAGATGAGGCAAATTCCTACAGGCCTTTGCAATTCCCTCCCTTCCTCGCTCTCCATGCACGACTAATGTCCCAAAGGATGGATCTGCCAAGTACTTGTGACAGAGAGTGAAGGAACACACGTAAAAGTAAGACCAATGTCATAATGTCATGATAATTTACCGTGATGTCGTATTTTCAGATCACTTAAATGCAATAAGGAGAAGTGCTATATTCTTGCTGAGAACAATCCCATGTGTATTGTGTGACAGCATCACCAAAATAAAAGGGATAAGTTTAGCACAAATCCAATAGCTCAATATTGCACATCCACGAGACAGCAGAACTTTATTCAGTACACAGCTGGCTTGCTCTTCACGCAATTCATAATTCCAGGCACTGAACAACCCTGATTAAATGAAGAATATGCCAGGATCAAAACCAGAAATGTCTAAAAATGAGGTGTTGACCAAATGAGTTTGCAATGTTACAAACACAATCTCAATCTGCAGTCCTGTTACTTCTAACCTTGAATTGTAGTGGACAACTAAACAACAAGGGAAAATATATTGTGACTATAAATGATAGAAACATAGAAACATAGAAAATAGGTGCAGGAGTAGGCCATTCGGCCCTTCGAGCCTGCACCGCCATTCAATATGATCATGGCTGATCATCCAACTCAGTATCCCGTACCTGCCTTCTCTCCATACCCCCTGATCCCTTTAGCCACAAGGGCCACATCTAACTCCCTCTTAAATATAGCCAATGATGGCAGATCCCAGAGAATAAAAAACAAGGCTGGAATGTTTAGAATAATCTTCAGCTTGAAATATTAAGTGAATGATCCATTTCACACTTTTCAGGGGAGCTCACTGTCACAAAGGCAACTCTTCAGCCATTTCAATTAATCGCACATAATAACCACATGATATCAAGAAATGGCTGAGATTACAGACCTAAGGAGCAGTCTAGTGAAGTGTTGAACGACGTTCAACATTGTCAAGAATTGACAGCCTTTAACTAATTGTGCTGGCACAGCTCTGCTCATTCTCTGCCAACCTTAACAAGTTTAGCTCCACTAAACACCTTTTATCATGTACTTTGATTGTTTGTACTTAGGGGTATTGGTGAGGCTGGCACGCATGGCTTATCACCCCTCCCAAAACTCACTACTTTGCCTTCATTGTGCCGATGGTTCTTCTATAGTAATGTTAGAATTCCAAACACATTGAACTAGCTGCAGTAAAGTGTGTAGGAAAGAAATGCAGATGATGGTTTAAACCGAAGATAGACACAAACTGCTGGAGTAACTCAGCGGGCCAGGCAGCATCTCTGGATAGAAGGAATTGGTGACGTTTCGGGCCAAGACCTGACTTCAGACTGAAGAAGGGTTTTGACCCGAAACGTCACCCATTCCTTCTCTCCAGAGATGCTGCCTGTCTCGCTGAATTACAGTATTACAGTACTCCAGCATTTTGTGACTATCTTAGTTGCAGGAAAGGATGTGTGTCATGGGAGGCTAATCATGTCTTCTCCAGAATACTATTGGAAAGCTTCCCCCAGGACAATAATGTAGATTCAAACATCATCAACTGGTTTAATAATGATTTAACCTCCATGTTTGGAATACTTGCAAGCTCCTAAACAAACAATACATTGAAGAAGGGTCTCGACCCAAAACGTCACCCATTCTTTCTCTCCAGAGATGCTGCCTGTCCCCCTGAGTTACTCCAGCTTTTTGTGTCTATCTTCGGTTTAAACCAGCATCTGCAGTTCCTTCTTACACAATACATTTCATGCCTTGCGTGCAGAATATAATTGACAACATTCAGATTGATAATGAGGAGTAATTGGCTGACAATGACATTGCCTGCTGGTGGGTTTATCTGAGCTCTGTAGTGGATAACATTTTATAAATGATTCTTATAAATTATTGACACGAGTCTTAATGAGTCTGAAGAAGGGTCTGGACTTCAACCATCACCCATTCCTTCTCTCCAGCAATACTACCTGTCCTGCTGAGTTATTCCAGCATTTTGTATAATCTTCATTTTATAAATGATCTCTTTTGAATGAATACTCTATCCAGTAATTAACTTGAACTTTCAGAATTATACTATTTTAATGCTATCTCATCAATATCATATTCTAACTAAAGCAGAATAATTGATTAAGGAAAATGTTGTGAACAGAATAAAGCAATTTTCACATCATTAATTATATTTATGGAATTAGAGGTGATAGTTTAAAGGGTGCACATTATCCTTTCTAAAATGTGTAATTTTTCTACCAAGCTTCTACCAAGATAACTACTTTTAAATACATCATCACAAAATATTTCGGCTAGATAACTTTAATTTGTTGCACTATCCATAATTTATATGTATTTCACAACAATGGTGCTGACAAATCTTTCCAGGATTAATGGCTCCCATTCATTCAGATCAGGATATATCGAATTTGAAATTAATTATCACAACAATAAAAATATGTTTTTGCATTTTGTTGGGGCAGCACAGTTGCGTAGCAGTAGAGCTGCTGCCTTACATCGCCAGTGACTTACATCGCCAGAGACCCAGGTTCGGTCCTGACTATGGGTGCTGTCTGTACAGAGTATGTACCCCCTGTGTTCTCCCTGTGACAGTGTGGGTTTTCTTCAGGTGCTACGGTTTCCTCCCACTCTCCAAAGGCGTGCAGGTTTGTATGTTAATCGGCTTCGGCAAAATCGTAAATTGTGTGTAGGATAGTGTTATTGTACGGGATGATCACTGGTCAGCAGGGAGTCGGTGTGCCGAAGGGCCTGTTTCTGAACCATATCGCTAAAATCGAAAAATTGGGAAAACCTAGAAAATATGAATTTTTGCAGACATTTCTTTCTGCCTTGGCTCTCTCAATAAATTTGTCTCAAGTCAAGAGTTTTTTATTGCCATATGTCCCAGATAGGACACTGAAATTCTTGCTTGCTGCAACACACCAGAATATGTAAACATAGTACATAGTACATAAAAGAAAAAAAGTTCAGTGTGTGTCTACACATGCACATATACTCAATCTCAGCAAATAACAAATATAGTCCAGTAATAATGATAGTCTGTTGCAGTTCAGAGCTTATTTGTTGTCGTGTTTAATAGCCTGATGGCTGTAGGGAAGAAGCTGGACGTTAGTCTCCTGATTTCTTGTAAGATTTTCATTCTTTCTTTCTTTCTTTCTTGCATGTTTTCCCCGGCATAAAACCTTTCCAAATGACAACAACATGAGAGCAAAAGTAAAATTTGTCCACGTTGAGATTTTCAACACCACTGGTCTAATAAAACAACAGCTCTTACAACACGGAACAAGCCATCTTAAATCATGTTATTAAAATGACCACTGAGTCCAAGGCCTCCCATGTCCTCATATGTAACCTCACCCTTAAGCGGTTAGAGTCACATTCACTCTCCTCTTCTCATCCAGGATCAGTCTAGGCTTCTGCGACTTCTGTGGCTGACCTCACAGCTTGGTTGATGCCCAAATGGAGATCACTCAAACCGAAGAAACTTCAACTAGTTTCCTTTCAGCCCCTGGGCACAAGCAGGCAGCCATGAGCATTTTCCTGTAGTGCAAGCTTTCCAAATGTAAATATTCAAGAGCGCATTCATTTCCTAAAGGAGCTTGCTCTGGCAATATCTTACATATCTTGCCCAGAACATTTGGCTGTGGCCATGGAGAGCTCCAATAGTACTCCTGAGCCAAGAGCAAACCTCTTTCATGCACTAGATATCAATCGCCTGACAAGGTGCCTCTGAACTCCTGTGAATGTTCTTCTACTCAATGCCGCCTCTCCCAAACCCCTTCAACGCAGCAAATATTGATTAATTGCAATTCCTTCAGATCTACCCGCAAAAGATCACAGCCGTTGTATTGCTTTGTAATGCCGATGAGAACATACAACACATCACTAGGGAATGTCGGACTGATGCTAACATGTCCATTTAAACCGTTACTCCGGTAACACCGACATTTGGAATATTTTGGAGGACCAAGAACCCAAGAAACCAAGAAACCTACAGGTAAGAAAAGCACCAGTAAGGTTTTCAGCCTGATTCATGGTGAAAATCAAACCTAACTTTTTTTAAACAGGGGTCTACACTAATTTCCTATCACTTTCATGTAAAGTATGAAGCCCCAACACCATCAATAAAGTTAGATATTTGCTTGAAAAAGATAATAGATCAATGTTATAATTGTTTTTCTGAGAATATCTTAAGTTATTGTGCCTTAAGGGCCTGTCCTAATTTCACGACCTAATTCACGACCTCTGCCTAGTTTGCCCTTGACTCATACTCACAGTTTGGTCATCACGAGGTCGTAGCAGGCCGTGATCCTACTCATAGGTATTCGTGGCATCAAGTAGGTCGGGGCGTTTTTTCTAGCAGGATGAAAAATGGCCACGATAAAAAAGGTCGTGAATTATGTTGTGAAAGTGGGACAGGCCCTTTAATTTCTATCTCCTTAATTGGCCTTTGAGGTCCATCAGAATGATCATATAATGTTTTTTTAATTCCGTATGGCTGAGTCATGGGAACTTGCAATAGCTGGGTATTTTAATTTTCGGTGCATATCGATTTTCAATTCATTAGAGATAAGGTGTTTCAAATTTCCCCCAATGGACCTTATCAGGGCTAAGGTAGATGATTTTTTTAAATTGAGCAATTTTGATGAGTGATTATCGTGCACCTATTTGACCCAGAGCAGGTTGGTGAAGTATTCATGCTCTCTGCCTGTTGTAACGATTCCACTATTAATTGCGCTGTTAATTACTTTTATGCACCATCAATGGATCTAATTTCAGTAGTGGCTAGTATTAGTTCAAGCTAGATCAAGCTGACTAAAGCAAGAATTAATCTTTTCAATGGCTACAGAAGTCATTCAGGAGGTGAAAGCAATTTACCATAAAACTAGTCCTTGGTCAAAGTGCTGGGAAACAGAAGACGAGGAAAATGAAATGCAAATTAAGTAACCACTTTGAGGAATGCTGCTATTGAGACTGAAAGAATGAGCTTGACTTCCTGGCTGCCCGTGAGATTGGTTCTCTGCCTTTGTCAGTGACCCAGTAAAGCTTAATGCGAACTCAAGGAATAACACTCATCTTGCAATGGACACCCTATACAGCAGTGTAAACTGGTGAATGGTTCACGCAAGGGTGAATGAAATTATTTTGGGGTGAATGAGTTAATTTATGTTTTTTGCTCATGTGATAAAATAAATTATATATAAAATTATACACAAGGGAGAATAAGACAAAAACTATCAAAAATCATAAGAAAATTTAGTCGAGGGTGAATGAAATTTTGCGATAAAGACTCAAGGGTGAATGACACTGAAATAGTTTAAGAAACACTGCCCTACAGTACTATGTACTCAATGCTTAAATTAACGACTTCATGTAATGATTCTGTTACACCCAGCTTAGATCCACATTTTGTCTCTTTTCTTGTTCATTAGAATCTAATTTGGATCAGTGCCATCATGATCCCTTGGGTTCAGAGGCCTTTCCTTTATTCTTTCTTCATAACCTTCCTTACTCTGCAGGTCATTTTTGATGCAAACTCATTGACCTGCAATGAATCTCTCTCCGTTAATGCTGCCTAAATTGCTGAATATTTCCAGCATTTGCTGCTTTTATTAAAAAGGTGAAGATAATAAGTAAGAATCAAGAGCACGAAGGGGTGGGAGATTGCAACCTGCAACATTGGGGGTTCAGTATTGATGTGGATAGAGAACTGACTGGCAAACAGGAAGCAAAGAGTAGGAGTAAAAGGGTCCTTTTCACAATGGCGGGCAGTGACTAGTGGGGTACCGCAAGGCTCAGTGCTGGGACCCCAGCTATTTACAATATATATTAATGATCTGGATGAGGGAATTGAAGGCAATATCTCCAAGTTTGCGGATGACACTAAGCTGGGGGGCAGTGTTAGCTGTGAGGAGGATGCTAGGAGACTGCAAGGTGACTTGGATAGGCTGGGTGAGTGGGCAAATGTTTGGCAGATGCAGTATAATGTGGATAAATGTGAGGTTATCCATTTTGGTGGCAAAAACAGGAAAGCAGACTATTATCTAAATGGTGGCCGATTAGGAAAAGGGGAGATGCAGCGAGACCTGGGTGTCATGGTACACCAGTCATTGAAAGTAGGCATGCAGGTGCAGCAGGCAGTGAAGAAAGCGAATGGTATGTTAGCTTTCATAGCAAAAGGATTTGAGTATAGGAGCAGGGAGGTTCTACTGCAGTTGTACAGGGTCTTGGTGAGACCACATCTGGAGTATTGCGTACAGTTTTGGTCTCCAAATCTGAGGAAGGACATTATTGCCATATAGGGAATGCAGAGAAGGTTCACCAGACTGATTCCTGGGATGTCAGGACTGTCTTATGAAGAAAGACTGGATAGACTTGGTTTATACTCTCTAGAATTTAGGAGATTGAGAGGGGATCTTATAGAAACTTACAAAATTCTTAAGGGGTTGGACAGGCTAGATGCAGGAAGACTGTTCCCGATGTTGGGGAAGTCCAGAACAAGGGGTCACAGCTTAAGGATAAGGGGGAAATCCTTTAAAACCGAGATGAGGAACTCTCTGCCACAGAGGGTAGTTGAGGCCAGTTCATTGGCTATATTTAAGAGGGAGTTAGATGTGGCCCTTGTGGCTAAGGGGATCAGAGGGTATGGAGAGAAGGCAGGTACGGGATACGGAGTTGGATGATCAGCCATGATCATATTGAATGGCGGTGCAGGCTCGAAGGGCCGAATGGCCTACTCCTGCACCTAATTTCTATGTTTCTATGTTTCTATGTTTCATGTGGTCCGCCCTGTTTCGACAAATGCAATCAACCCGGCGTGCACAAACAAGTAAGATCAAATAGAAAAAGTTGTCCAACAACTTTAGGAGAAGGAGAAGAAGAAGAAGAAGAAGAAGAAGAAGAAGAAGAAGAAGAAGAAGAAGAAGAAGAAGAAGAAGAAGAAGAAGAAGAAGAAGAAGAAGAAGAAGAAGAAGAAGAAGAAGAAGAAGAAGAAGAAGAAGAAGAAGAAGAAGAAGAAGAAGAAGAAGAAGAAGAAGAAGAAGAAGAAGAAGCCTCCGACTACTACTACTCCTCCTCCTCATCACTCATCTCCGCTCTAATCCTCCTCCTCCGCCTCCGCCTCATCCTCCTCATCCGCCTCCTCACGCAAGCCGCCTCCCTCCGCCTCCTCCTCCATACTCCTCCTCCTCACCTCCTCCTCCTCCTACTCCTCCTCTCTCTCCTCCGCATCCTGCCTCCTCCTCATCATCCTCCTCCTCCTCCCTCCTCCGTCCTTCCGCCTCCTCCTCCTCCTCCTCTCCTCCTCCTCCTCCTCCCGCCTCCCCTCCTCCTCCTCCCCCTCCTCCTCCTCTCCTACTCCTCTCCTCCTCCTCCTCTCTCCTCCGCCGCCGTCCTCCTCCTCCCTCCTCCTCTCCTCCTCCTCATCCTCTCCTCCTCCTCCTCCTCCTCCCCTCCTCCTCCTCCTCCTCCTCCTCGCTCCTTCCTCCCTCCTCCTCCTCCTCCTCCTCCTACTCCTCCCCTCCTCTCTCCTCCTCTCCTCCCTCCTCCTCCTCCTCCTCCGCCTCTGGCCAATGGGCCAATTTTCCACCATTCTTTAAGATCATGACTATGGCATCTTGGCATCAACACCACTTGGCATCAACACAACAACTCACTTCTCTACACATTCCCATCAACTAGCATTCTTTTAGTTTAAGTATTTGTGCAATCCCCATCTTGAATATATTCAATCAACTCAACTATCTATGTCGTAGGAAGGAACTGCAGATGCTAGATTAAACTGAAGGTGGACACAAAATGCTGGAGTAACTCAGCAGAACAGGCAGCATCTCTGGAGTGAAGGAATGGATGACATTTCAGGTCGTATCTGATGAAGTGTCTCAACCCGAAACGCTCCGATTCCTTCTCTCCCGAGATGCTGCCTGTCCCGCGGAGTTACTCCAGCTTTTTGTGTCTATCTTCATCTAACTATGTCTCTTTGCAGTCTGTGCTCCTCACAACATGCAAACCTAATTAATGTTGTATTTTCAGCAAATTTGGCTCCAATACACTTAGTCCCTTCCTCCAACCTATGAATATTCATTGAGGCTCCAGCACTGATCTCTACGACACCCCACTAATTACAGATACCAATCTGAAAATTACCCACATGTTTTCTGCTATCAGCTAAATCTCCGACCATGCCAATATTACCCTCAGCTTTGCATGCTCATTCTTGTGCTTAATTGAATGCCTTGTGCAACTCTTAACATACTGCTGGAAATTCAAGCTGGGAAGAGTGCAGAGAAGATTTACGAGGATTTTGTCAGGACTGACGGCCTGTAGCTATAGTGAAAGATTGGGCAAGCTAGGACTTTATTCCTTGGAGGTGCAAGAGGTGTATAAAAACATGAAGATGAATTGGTAGGATTAATGCACAGTCTTTTATCCAGAGTAATCATAATCATAATTGTACTTTATTAGCCAAGTATGCTTTGCAACATGCGAGGAATTTGATTTGCCTTACAATCATACCATTAAAAAGCAAAAAACACACAAAATCCATTTTAACATGAACATCCACCACAGTGACTCCTCCACATTCCTCTATGATGGACGACGAAAAAAAATTATATCTCTTCCCTTCTTAGTTCTCCCACAGTCAGGGGCCTCGAGCCTTCCGTTGACAGGACAATCTTGGCTCCCGTAGCCGGCGGTTGGGCCCTCCGCGTCGGGGCGATCAAGCTCCTGCATCCGGGGATGTCAGCTCCCCCGTGCTGGGCGATCGACCCTGGGTTGAACCTTCTGCGACTTTGGAGCTTCCCGACTCGGTCTCTACCCGATGGTGAAATCCGCAGGCCGCTGTTGGTGAATCGATCCCAGGAAAGGGATCGGCTCCGATAGTAAGTCCACGTCCCCACCGCGGGGCTCAAAATCTCTCCCGAGCAAGGCCTCCAACTCCATGATGTTAGGCTGCAGAGCGACCGGAGATACGATCCGGAAAACAATCGCAATCCGGCAAGGTAAGAGATTGAAAAAAAGTTTCCCCCCACCCCTCACATAAAACAAACCAGAGAACATTAACACAAACTTTTAAAAATCATTAATAATAACAAAAAAAAGATGAAAAGACAGACACTGTTGAAGAGGCTGCCATCGTGCGTCGCCCCCTGGTAGTATGGGAATCAAAAAAACAGAGAACAGATGTTTAAGGTGAGAGGAGAAAGGTTTAATAGGAATCTGAGAGGCAACTTTATCACAGAGAGTGGTGACTTTTTCACAGAGAGGACTGACCTGCCAGAGGTGGTAGCTGAGGTACAATAACCACATTGAAAAGACACTTGAAAAGGCACATGAACAAGGAATGTTTAGAAGGATAAGGACCAAATGCAGGCAAATGGGATTAGTGTAAATGGTTGGTTTAGACGAGTTAGCCGAAGGGCCTGTTTCCATGCCACATTATATGATTCTATGACATCACATATACACAAGAGATGTCTTCCCTGCTAGAGAATGAGTGGCCTCTCTATTCACACAGAAGGCAAGGAAGCAATGGAGATGAATGAAAGACCCACACAGAGCTAGAGCAAAATCCTATACCCTCGTGCATACGATTAAGATGAGTGAATACATTTGAACGGGATCACAAATGTTAGTGAAGTACAGTGTACCAGATATCCATCATTTGCTTACCAACAATAAAAACTGCAACTTACTGTTTACATATCACACCAAACCCTCTTATATTTCCTGCTACTCAAACCTTGCAAAATAATTTCACCACTTGCACATATTGCCAATAATTCAACCATAACAGGCACTCATTACATTGTAAGACATAATTTGTGAGCAATTGAACTCCTTATCGGTAATAAGAGAATGAAAATGTGCATGTTTTAATCAGCAACTGGGATGCCCCATAGCACATTTACAGAAGAATCAAGTGCTGGACTTCCAACATTGTAGTTGTATTTGAAACATAGCAGCTGATTTACACAGTGAACTCATCATTCCTTTGTGTATTCTATGCTCCATACCATGCCAATGGGATGCTCCAGCAAAGTACTTTTTTTCAATTCAATTCAAATTCAATTCAATTCAATTCAACTTTAATGTCATTGCACAAATACTAAGTATGGGTACAACGAAATGCAGTTTTGCGTCAGTCCGTAGTAGTAGTGCATATAGAAATTTAAAAAAAAAAGATGATACAGAATAATCAAAAATACAGAATAATTAAACAATGGGGACGGAGGGACCGGATAAATCTATCGGCGGGGACTCCCAGTTCAGCAATGTGATGGTATAATTGTAGAAGCTGTTCCTCATCCCACTTCCTAGCGGAAACAGGCCCTTCGACCCACCAAGTCTGTGACGACCAGCGATCCCCGCACATTAATACAATCGTGCATGCACCAGAGACAATTTACATTTATACCAAGCCAATTAATCTACAAACCTGTACATCTTTGGAGTGTGGGAGGAAAACACATTTCTCGGGAGAAAACCCACGTGGTCACAGGGAGAATGTACAAATGGTGTACAGACAGCACCCGCATCCATGATCAAACCCGGGTCACTGGCGCTGCAAGGCAGTAGCTCTACCACTGCACTACCATGCCGCCCAATCGGGTCCAATCCCAATTCAAGAGATTCAAGATTCAAGAGAGTTTATTGTCATGTGTCCCAGATAGGACAATGAATTTTTTGCTTTGCTTCCGCACAACAGAATATAGAAGGCATGAATACAGAACAGATCAGTGTGTCCATATACCATTGTATATATATAATATAAATTGTATATTGTATAAATATATACACATATGAATAAATAAAACAGATAAGCGTAAATAAACAGATAATGGGCTATTAATGTTCAGAATTTTGTTTGAGTTGAGTTCAATAGCCTGATGGCTGTGGGGAAGAAGCTGTTTTGAGTCTGCACATATTCCCTGTGATCGCACAGGAATTTCCTGACGGTGCTACAGTTTCCTTTCAGATCCCAAAAAACATGTAGAGTGATGTGGTAATTGACCACTGCAAAATTGCCCCTTGTGTATCTGTGAATAGTAAAGTCTAGGGGAAGTTGATGAGAATGTGGAGAGAATGCGAAAAATTGGATTAATGCAGGATTAATGTAAGTGAGTGGTTGATAGTTTGCATTGAATCAGTGGGCTGAAGAACCGTTATCCATGCTGTATCTCTTTGTGTCTCTCTTTGTTGTTAAACCGTGCTCAGCATATTTCTGAAAGCTACATTATAGGCTGGATTAATGTTAGTAAAGTATTCTTCACCAGTTAAAGTGACCCACACCAAGGAAATGGGATGTATGATCAATTTCACCGGTTGTAGTGTTGTTTGAGGCAGGAATGTTGATCAGCAAAGCAGGAGAGCCTCTTCCTTGTTCTCTTATGCCCACTAAATAGTCACCTCATCTGAAAAAAATTATATCTCCTGCATCGCAGCACTTCTTAAACAGAAAGCTGGAATGTACTCTGCCTCTGGGTGGTGTGAACACATTTCTGCCCTGAGATTCAACTGTGCAAATTGACAAAATGAAACAAATATTAAAAATGATCACAAAATTAAACATTTTGGGATTGACAATATCAGCAACAGTAATTCATTCAGATCCCACTGTAACATTACTATCAAGCCAAAGGCAAAGTGCTGGAATAACTCAGTGGGTCAGGCAGTGTCTCTGGAGGACATGGACAGGCAACGTTAAGGGTCGGGGCCGTTCTGGAGACTGATTATTATGTACATTTTCCATCTAAATTGACCCAAAATCAGTTAAGAAATTCCCACTGCTTCAAATGAATATTCATAGGAAATGTATATCATCTCAATTATCATGTGTTCGATTTTGCCAGCCATTTCTGCAGTCTCTGCTCTGAGGTGATTTGACGTTAATTCTGTGCACTGACACAAAGAAGAGCTGCAGAAAACATTCAGAGTAGATTGATGACATGATGATTTTATAAGAAAAGTAAATCTAGGCCACTTCCTCAGGGAAATGGTTCAGTGGAGGCCAAGTACTGCAGTGCTGAAAAAAAAAACAGAATTGTGAAAGACTGATTTCCAATCATTAACAGTTTGTCGAAAAAAGTTGATGTCAAGTATGTGGTTTATAGTATGGAATTTAAATTTATTTAAGTTATCCTTATGAACCATTGGAAATGTCCTTGCTAAAATGCTGTAAGCTAAGATATAGAGTAATGTTAGTAAAATAATGCCCCTGACTAAGGTTGCCAACTGTCCCGTATTAGCCGGGACATCCCGTATTTTGGACAGAATTGGTTTGTCCCATACGGGACCACCCTTATCCCGTATTTGACTGCTACTACTTGGGTCGAGGGGACTGTCAGGTCGGAGCGCTAGGTCCGGCCCCGCCTCACCCGTCCGGACATAGTGCAGCCCATGGAGTGCAGCAGCAGCAGCGCCTCGCCCGTGGCCCCGTCAGTCGGCAGCCCGGCCAGCTCTCGGACCTTCGGACCTTCGCTTACCGCTGACACCACCACCCCTCCTTCTCATGGCCGATCATCGATTCATGAATTGGACGGGGCGCCGGACTTTGTGCGCGACGTCTCGCGGCCGGGGCCAAAACTCCTCAGCTGACCCGCCGGCTGGGCTTTGTGTGCAGTCCAGCACCCGGGCCAACTCATCATTCACCCATCCACGGCCGAGTCGGTCAACGAATTGTGGTCGGGAATTTGTCCCTTATTTTGACCTTTTGTCCCTTATTTGGGAGTGAGAAAGTTGGCAACTTACCCCTGACTAAGAAATACTCACCAGAATCAAACATAGAAAATTGATTTCAGAATATAAACATTAAATAATAAATGAGTATTTGATCTTACAGTCAGATCATTTTTCATGCCATGTCCATTCAATCTTAATATGAATTTTTATCCTGTCCATGTTTTCATCCTAAAATTATATTCTGCATCAATGTACTGCAATCTATAAACAAACTCGGAAAACTTTATCTGAGATCAACGTTCATTGACTTACAAGAAACAGGATTGTAATAAAATAAAGTGGTGCAACTGGGCCAATTCAAACAACAGATATATGTTTGTAGTTACTAGATATTTTCCACCCTCTTTACCTTTCAAATATTTCAGTCATAGAGTTATACAGAGTGAAAACGGGCACTTCGGCCTTACTTGCTCACGCCGACCAACATACCCCATCTACACTAGTCCCATCTGCCCGCGTTTAGCCCATATCCCTCTAAGCCTACCTTATCCATGTACCGGTCTAAATGTTTCTTGAATGTTGTGAAAGCACCTCCTCCACTACCTCCTCCGGCAGCTCGTTATAAACACTTACCGCCCTTTATGTGCAGAAAGTTGTCCCTCAGGTACCTATCAAATCTCCCCTCTTCACCAGGTTCTTGATTTCCCTACTCTGAGTAGAAGACTGTGCATCTCATGATCTTGTACAACTCTATAAGATCACCTCACATCCTCCTGCACTCCAAGGAATGTTCAACCTCTCCCTAGACCTCAGGCCCTTGGGTTCTGGCAACATTCTCATAAATCTTTTCTGCATCTTTCCAGCTTAACACCATTTTTCCTATAACAGGTTGACCAATAAGCTAAATGTGACCTCACCAATGCCTTGTACAACTGCGACATGACCTCCCAAACTTTCTAATTGATGGCTAATGTGCAGAAAGCCTACTTGACCACCTATCTACTGATGACGCTACTTTCAAAGAAAGTTTCTTTATCAATTATATATTAAATTTACTCGTAAGTATGTCATCACCATTCATCTCTTTTGTCTTCCTGCAGATTCAGTCAGTATCACCTAGTCTACTGCCACAAGCTGTGGAGGCCATCAGGGGACATTTTTAAGGCAGAGATAGATATATTCTTGATTAGTACAGGTGTCAGAGGTTATGGGAATAAGGCAGGAGAATGGGGTTAGGAGGGAGAGATAGATCAGCCATTATTGAATGGCGGAGTAGACGATGGGCCGAATGGCCTAATTCTACTATACCTTATGACTATGATTAGCTAATTCCATCTTTCTCTCCCATTCTGTCAACACTTGTCAATTACCCATGTTGAGTCAGCTCGGGGGGGTGTTCCCCCCGCCACGGGTATAATGTAATCCCACGCTACCTGCACCATTGTCGGATAGTCGGCGACTAAACCGTCTTCCCCACCTGATTTGCCAGGTGAGGAGGGGGCTGTGGACCCCAGCAGGACCAAAAACAAGACCTGTCAAAGGGCAGATGAGCTCCTAGCGAGCCAATGGCCATCCACACTTCAGTAGAAGTTGCGATCACTGTCGTACATAGCATTGTAAGGCACCGTGCCCGTTGATGTTTTCTACGATGATGATGATGATGATGATGATGATGATGATGATGATGATGATGATGATGATGATGATGATGATGATGATGATGATGATGATGATGATGATGATGTAATGTTAAAGAAACAACTGCGTAGGAATCGTAAGTCACCGTTTCTTTAGTGCACAATGAACATGCCGAAAACAGTATATGTGCCCAATCAAATCAAATTGTAGAATAGGCAAAGATATTTTAAAAATAGCACTTTGGCATTTTGTGCACCAATTCACATATAGCAATGATACTTTGCTAGTAATAAAACAGAACCTGTTACAGCTACTGCATCACTGGCCCTCTGACCACCATGCAGGTAGTCTAATCAAAGTAACCTCTCATTATGGCAGCCACACTCCAGCCTAGTGAAGGAGGTTCTCATTGCAATGTAGGAAAATAAAGCTGGTGGAGGGTGGAAGCTACAATCTCCATTGTATGTGGACATGATCCAATCCATCGATCCAGCAGATGACTGCAAAGTACAGGTCGTTCTGCTACAAGGCGTGTTCCTATAACATTCATTATATATATAATGCAATTGAAGAATTAGGGAACAGTATTTGTAACATGCAGACTGAATTGGTTATGAAGCGATTTTGCCCAGGAACTGGAGAAACACTAAAAATTGCATTTGAAATTGACAGACTGTCTTGGGGGAAAAGTAGTCTGGGGACAAAAAGCTGTTTCCATGTAACCCTCCACAGTAATTAGATTATATGGTCTCACTGGCGAAGTTTCACTGTAGGTGGCCACTGAAATTGGCAAACAATCGCTTCTATTTACATGTTAAATGATATTCTATTAAATAATGTAATATCGAATTAGTATTTTTAGCTTGCAGGAACCAAAATAAATATAACTATTAAAAAAGACCTTTGTATTTGAAAACCCTACAAGAAAAATAACGAGATAATTTGCATGTCGCTGTATCTTAATTGGTACACGTGACTATAAAAGACCTTTGAAACCTTTGAAAAGCTGGAGTAAATCAGCGGGTCAGACAGCATCTCTTCAGAAGAAGGGTCTCGACTTGAAACATCACCTATTCCTTTTCTCCAGAGATGCTGTTTGACCAACTGAGTTACTCCAGTGTTTTGCATCTATCTTCGGTTTAAACTGCAGCATCTGCAGTTCCTTCCCACACAAGAAAAATAACTTTATTATTAAGAGCCAAAGAACTCTCTAGCCCACGAACCTCCTCTCCCACATTGAGAACATTATTTTTAAAACATGATTATCCAGTGGTATAAAGTTTCTTTAAAGTGATTATTGCAATATAGTCTATCTGTCTGGTAGATGTCACGACATTTTGCACCAAGGTGACTAAAATTAAAATACTGCAAATTCTTGATGGAATAAATAGTGATGCTTCTGGTCTCCCTAGGGTTACAGCAAGATTCAGATCCTGAGAACGTGTTCATAACCTTGAACACTTTACAAGTCAGATATGTGCAAGAGTTTAATGAAGTAGAAGTTACAAAATGGATTCTGCTGTAGATGTAGGTTACAAAATGAATCTAGCGAGATTTCAGCCCAAAAACACCAGGTGTCTTGTCCTATAATATAAACACTAGCGAGATTACAGCACAATAACATGAATGTTTAGCCTTTCTTCTATTACACTAGCGAGACTTCAGCACAATAACACTAGATATTTTGCTCTATGATATAAACAATCGGAAAGATGTTCAGACAACTCGGTTCTTACCCTCTACTCCACAGATTGTAATGTACAGACAATTAATCAACAAGGTCAAAAAACAAGAGTGCTTGAATCTGCAAAAAATAGCTGCTTCAGCATAACCATATAAGGGCTAACCTTTCCTCTTTCGGAAGAACCTGTCAATCCTCTGATTTTAACCATATATGGACAAGGCAATAGGCTGCTCTGTAAGATAAAGAATTGCTGAATTGCTGATTATTAGGGTATAAATATATCTGATTAGACAAAAATGCTGATGAAACTCAGTTGGTGAGGCAGCATCTATGGAGCGAAGTAATAGGTGACGTTTCGGGTCGAGACCCTTCTTCAGACTCACATCCGAAACATCACCTATTACTTCGCTCCATAGATGCTGCCTCATCCGCTGAGTTTCACCAGCATTTTTGTCTACCTTCGATTTTTCCAGCATCTGTAGTTCTTTCTTAAAAATATATCTGATTGAACATTATCTCTGTGTGTGGTGAAAGAGGGACTCTGTCGGCATATTTACATACTGTGAGAGCTGTCATCCCACACCTGCCTGGCGAAATAAAGAAGTTACTGTATTACTAACTTTTGTGTTGTTATCTGTTGAAGCAAATCGGACTTTAACATATGCTGCCACCTGGCAATATATTGAATTGAAACTATAAGCCAAACAAAGGCAAAGTGTAGTTAAATCAGAATATTTAACTCAACATTCCTCTGCAAGATGTAATAACCTTGCCACAACACAACACAAGGTCTAATAACCATTCCCACACCACAGAACTGTGCATCCCCACACACCAAGCAAATCAATCCTGCCCACAAGCTCATTTATATGCATTGGCTGTATATATATATTGGGTGTTAGTAACCAAGAGCGAACCTGTACACTGAACAATGCAAAGCAAGTCTAGCAGAGGCTGTGAGTTAAACACTAATGCCAAATGGGTGTCCTGTTAATTCATATATTTTTGCCGATTGCTATCGCACTGACACCTTGGGTTCTTTGTGCTTACTAAATAAAAGCTGTAGGCAGCATATTTACATACATATTTGTTTGGTATTGGAACAAAGTGGCGAAAGTCAGCTGAGCTAAGAGGAGATGTGCATGGAAGTGCTCCAGTCAATTTTCCGATAGCTGGAAATGCAACTGAAAGTGCTCACCTTGCAAGCTTTTCCACAAATAACCACTTTGAGACATAAAACAACGTGCACAAATTAGTTCAATTTCTGGGCAAACCGATTTGATAACCACGACTCATAATTCCTCCTATAGGTGTGAAGCTGTCTCTATTTCAGAGGTATTATGATCTCAAATTAAATATTTCGGTATGAAAGTGTGTCAACACATCCACTGACCTGTGGAGAAATATAATCACCCAGCTGAAAGCTTGTGAGTCATTTTGAATATCAGGCTTGAAATCAGCACTGCTGTGCTGTTGAAAATCGGATGATCCCGCAGTAAAGCAACTTTGCATACATTTGTGACACTGATCCAGAAGTTAGCCTTTTCCCTTATGGAGGGGATGGGAGATGTAGCCATGTCAATCTCTCACAAATGCCAACATGTGTGCAACACACAAAATTCATCAAGTGAAACAGAACCTGAAGTGATCTGAAAAATAATTCTCATTTACTCTTAAATCCACCAGCTCTACGCAGCCTGTTCCCCTAACACCATGCTATTTAAACAATCAACGAAGGAGTATGTGTAGGAAGGAACCGCAGATGTTGAAGGAACCGCAGGTGTTGGTTTAAACCGTAGACACAACATGCTGGAGTAACCCAATGGGTCAGGCAGCATCTCTGGAGAAAAGGAACAGGTGACGTTTTGGGTCGAGTCCCTTCTTCAGCTATTCTTTTCCCTCAGTGATCCTCTACAATCTCAAATGGAAGCAGAGACTCATACAACTGAGAAACAAATCGTGTGGTCCAACTCGTCCATACTGACCAAGTTGCCCCATCTCAGTGAGTCCCATTTGCTCACGCTTGGCCCATATCCCTCTCAATCTTTCCTGTCCATGTACCTTATTACCCAAGGAATAAAGTCCTAGCCTGCCCAACCTCTCCCTATAACCCAGGCCCTGGCAACACTATTGTAAATCTTCCCTGCAGCGTTTCAGTTTAATAGTATCATTCCTATAGCAGGGTGAACAAACCTGAATGCATCACCCCAAGAGCAGCATCGCCAATGACTTGTATAGCTGTAACATAACATTCCAATTTCTGTACTCAATTCATTGACAGATGAAGGCAGGATACCAAAAGCCTTATTCCCCACCCTATCTACTTTTGCCACCACTTTCAGCGAGCTTTATACTAGAACTCCTGGACAGCTCAGGTCTACAATACTCTCCAGGGCCCTACCATTCACTGTGAAGATCCTGCGCTGATTCCACTTCTCAATATACAACATAATTATAAATATAATAAGAATCATAATCATACTTTATTAGCCAAGTATGTTTTGCAACATATGAGGAATTTGATTTGCCATACAGGCATACCAATAAAAAGCAACAGAACACACAAAATACATTTTAACATAAACATCCACCACAGTGACTCCTCCACATTCCTCACTGTGATGGAAGGCGAAAAAAAAATTCAATGTCTTCCCTTCTTTGTCCTCCAGCGATCGGGGTCCTCTAACCATCCGTTGATGAGATGATACTCCCATAGCCGGCGGCGGGCCGCCTCGTCGGGGCGATCAAGCTCCTGCATCAGGGGGGAATCTCATCTCACCGCGCCGGGCGATCCACCTTGGGTCAGAGCTAATCGAACGTCGTGTGGTTTTGGAGCTTCCCGACTCGGTCTCTCCCGAGACTGCGAGCTCCTTGATGTTAAAATTTTCCCACCTATGGGCACATACAGTTTTTCCAAGCGAAGCATCAATTCACTTGCATTTTGCATCCAATATTCATAATATAGCCTCTCTACAGAAAATAAACCAATTGCAAGCCAAATGATAACTTTCTGGAGCCATTGCACGCAATCCACAGGAGTGACCGACCCTGTGCTTCTGGTTGCCTGCCACCTTAGTTCAACCATCCTGCTCCCACCCTAATCCTTCTCTCTGATCGTGCAGTGTTACAATGAGACCCCAATACCAGCTGAGGAACACAAGCTCATCTTCTATCCAGACACATTGTAGCCTGCAGGGCAGAGTATTAAATTCTCCAACTTTTGGTGTGTAGGAAGGAACCACAGATGCTGGTTAAAACCAAAGATAGACACAAAATGCTGGAAGAACTCAGTGGGACAGGCAGCATCTCTGGATAGATGAAATTGGTGACGTTTCAGGTCGAGGCCCTTTCCAGAAGGGTAAGGGTCTGAACGTCACCCATTCCTTCTCTCCAGAGATGCTGCCTGTCCCGCTGAGTTACTCCAGCATTTTGTGTCTATCTTAGGTTTTCTTTAAGTCTGTATCAGAAATGACCATTCCTGGCCTGTCACCATGTTGGCTCCACTTTCCTTCTCTGTACTGTGTAGTCTGCCTGTGGAGAACGACTCACAGCCTTACCATTAGAACCACACAATGTATCATTGAGGCTTAACCTGATCTTACTTCTTCCTTCTTCTTACTTTTACATTTTCCCCAGAGATACTGCCTGACCCGCTGAGTTACTCCAGCATTTCATGTCTATCTTTGATATAAACCAGAATCAGCAGCTCCTTTTTTATTACTTCTTCTTTGACTGTGGCATTAGGTCATCTGGTCACCCTATCTGTCATGTTCCCTTTGTTCAGTTCATCCCCCTACCCCAGCTTTTTGCTACTTAAAACCAACTTGTGTTTTCTCTTTCCCAGCTGTGATGAAAGGTCTCCAACAGGAAACATTAACTGTTTCTTCTCCCGGTCCTATTTCACATTTTGAGAATCAGCAATTTTTTTCATTTTGATGGCCCACTTATCTGCCTGCACGGCAGCCTAGCCAAAGTGTACACAACTAGAGATGCCAGTGTTTTCTATACAGAGGCCTCTCTGGTGATTTCCTGCCTGAGGTATCTGGCCTTGCCCTGGTGGGTCTCAATGCATCACCAATATCCCAACCTCTCAGCTGGGAGATCTGTCCCTATAAGAGCTGCATGCACGGATCGCGCCTGCTATGATACGCTGTAACAGCTCTAAATATGTGCAATATATCAAAAAGAAAATGGTGATGCCAGTGTTAATACAGTATTACACAGAGAAAGCTGACAATACTGTTCTGAGAATCCTGCATTTGTAGTGTGCAGGATGGAACTGCAGATGCTGGTTTACACTGAAGATAGGCACAAAATGCTGTAGTAACTCAACGGGACAGACAGCATCTCTGGAGAGAAGGAATGGGTGACGTTTCAGATCGAGAGCCTTCTTCAGACCAGGGTCTCGACCCTGCATTTGTAGTTCTTGGTCTGCATATAGCTTTCACAAACAGGGTTAGTGTAACTCACCATGCAGTTTTAGTGTGGATAAACTGATGTGGATTAATAGCTAGGCCTCAGTCTATGCTATCATTTGAGAGTTTGTCCGACGCTCAAAATATCTGAATACATTGAAGGATATCTTCATCAATCAAACAGCAAAACCAGCTTCAGAAACACTGCAGCTCCCAATCTATTATTTTTGTACTGGAAGAGTTATGCATGTCAGTTTATTACTTTACTTCTTTGAACAGGCATGGAATGTTTATCACTGTCAAAGTACTATATTAATACTCGTTCTATTGTTCTTGTTGGAATAGAAATTCCTTGGCAAGTTGTGCAGGGAAAGGGTTATTTAAACAGAAATGACTGTGTTCCTACCGACCCCATAAATCAGCCAGTTTGACTAACATCTAATTTAATATTTATTTGTCTTTTTTGGTGGCTTTAATTTAATGATTTGGATTCTCTACTTAATGATTGATTTGGTCCCAATGACTGCCAGTGGCAAAGCATGAACTTTGCTGAACTTTCTCCCATGGACATGCCTTCAGTAGTCAAGCACAATATCTGGGTGGCTCGTTTGTCAATGGTGGATTTAAAACAAATAAAATAAATGTCTCCAGTCTGTTGAACTATAACATTTCCTCTCACCAAAATGGCAAAAGAAGCACCAGGGTCTCGACCCAAAATGTTACCCATTCCTTCTCTTCAGAGATGCTGCCTGACCCACTGAGTTACTCCAGCATTTTTGTGGCTATCACCAGCCAAAATATATATATATATTATGCATTAAATGCTTTAAACAATCTATGAAGTGGGCAACAACATCATAGACTAAGTATGTGAAAAATAAAAGTGAATAAATACTGAGTATTATTCAAATGGTAAGAACATTTTAGGAAATGGTTATGTTCAAAGGGATTTGGGTGTCATTGTACAAAAATGACTGAACACTGATGCACGTTTGCAGCAGGCAATTTGGAAGGTAATGGCCGGTTCTCACGGTGCGACCTGACCCAAGACCTAACAAGAGTTTGACACCTGGGAACCTCCTGCGATAACAGTACGGCATTCGTGGACCACCGAGGACCTCCGTGGCGCTATCGTGTAACTTTGTAAGGTCGGGAGAAAATTCAAACATTTTTGAATTTCTCCAAGAGTGACTTGAGCACTTTTTGGTGAGCGTTGCAACATTGTATGAAGCAGATGCCAGTGCGATACCCGTGCGATATCTGTAATGACTCTTGCGGGTACCGTGGGAACTCCTGCGAACGGTAAACCCGGAAGCTTGACAGAGGGGACATAAGGTGAGTAATAGGTATTAAAGGGGGCTTGGGGTGTGGAGGAAGGGAAGGGTGGGGGGGGGGGGGGGGTGCTCGGGGTGATTACAATGCTCTCTGGGGTGCGGGAAGAAGGGTCTCGAAAAGCAACTCGCCGCTTTGCTCTTAAGACAAATTGCTTCGATTTGAATCTCCCCGCAGTACAAGGAAGTAGAGGCAAGGCTGCGCCGTGTGTTGGAAGGAACTGCAGATGCTGCTTTAACCCGAAGATAGACACAAAAAAACTGGAGCACTTCATCGGGTCAAGCAGCATCTCTGGAGAGAATGAATAGGTGACGTTTCGGGTTGGGAGACCCTTCTTCAGACCAGAAACTCTCGAGCCGAAACGTCACCTATTCATTCTCTCCAGAGATGCTGCTTGACCCGATGAAGTGCTCCAGTTTTTTGTGTGTCTATCTTCGGGTTAAAGCAGCATCTGCAGTTCCTTCCAACACACGGCGCAACCTTGCCTCTACTTCCTTGTACTGCGGGGAGATTTAAATCGAAGCAATTTGTCTTAAGAGCAAAGCGGCGAGTTGCTTTTCGAGACCCTTCTTCCCGCACCCCAGAGAGCATTGTAATCACCCCGAGCAGCCCCCCCCCCACCCCCCCCTTCCCTTCCTCCACACCCAAAGCCCCCTTTAATACCTATTACTCACCTTATGTCCCCTCTGTCAAGTTCGCAGGAGTTCCCACGGTACCCGCAAGAGTCATTACGGATATCGCACGGGTATCGCACTGGCATCTGCTTCATACAATGTTGCAACGCTCACCAAAAAGTGCTCAAGTCACTCTTGGAGAAATTCAAAAATGTTTGAATTTTCTCCCGACCTTACAAAGTTACACGATAGCGCCACGGAGGTCCTCGGTGGTCCACGAATGCCGTACTGTTATCGCAGGAGGTTCCCAGATGTCAAACTCTTGTTAGGTCTTGGGTCAGGTCGCACCGTGAGAAAGCCCTTTAAATGGTGTGTTGGACTTCATTGTCAGTGAAATTGCATGCAAAAGTAAAGACATCTTAACGCAATTATATAGGGCTTTGGTGAGACCACACCTGGTGTATTCTGTACAATTTTCATCTCTTAACTGAAAAATATATTTGCTTTTGAAGGCGTATAGCAAAGATTCATCAGATGGGTTCCTGACATGGAGAGTCCATCACATTGAACTAGATTGAATAGGCTCTGCCTGTTTTATTCAGAGTTTAGCAAAATGTGACGAGACCTTAGAAGAGAAGGGTGGCACGGTGGTGCAGCGGTAGAGTTGCTGCCTTAGAGGGCTTACAGCGCCAGAGACCCAGGATCGATCCCGACTATGGGTGCTGTCTGTACGGAGTTTGTACGTTCTCCCCGTGACCGCGTGGGTTTTTCGGTTTCCTCCCACACTCCAAAGATATACTGGTTTGCAGGTTAATTGGCTTGGGTTTGTACACTTAGTGTGTGTGGGCTTGAGTTAATGTGTGGGGGGATCGCTGGTCAGTGCAGACTTAATGGGCCGAAAGGTCTGTTTCCACGCTGTATCTCTAAACTAACTAAACCTTAACGAGTACAAGATTCACAGAGAGGCAACCAGATTAGCTTTTTTGCCCTAGAAAAGGAGTCCAGAACTAGCCATCAAAGTCTTAAGCCTTGATGATTTAATATAGGATAGGCCATGGAGGACTGAAATGGTGAGAAACTTTGTCACACAAGAATTTATATTTGTCAGCAAGGAGATCAAAATTGCAAACACTACTCCAAATGTGGCTTAACATAGGTCTATATAATTGTGATCAGACATCTTTACTTTTTCCAGAGGCATTGTCATTTATTGCATTCAGAAGTGAGAATGTATATTTCTGTACATTGGAGTAATCAAGGGAAGAAGCAGAAGAATGGGGTTGAGTTGGAAGATCATCCATGATGATGGAGCCAGCCAGAGGAGAAATTGACCTGTTCTTGCTCCTATTTTTAATGTTCTTACGACTCTACAGTACTGCTATTCAGAGATGTAACTGTCCAGCAGGCTGATCAGGTGAGGACAGAAGAATGGATAATGTTATTTCTTTCAAGGTCAAGATGCAAAATAACACAGAAATGTCAGCTTATTCTACGTCAGCTTTCAATACTTGAAGATGGATCGTGGCAGTGAAAATGTGAATGTTTGTCTTATGAAAGACCACGGCAGCAATCTGAGAAAGCGAGTGTCCTTGTGAAGATGTATGGAAGGGGAACAGACAGGCGGAAGATGAATTTATTTGGTGAGTCAACCGTTATTTATTGGAAGTTACATGCTGTAATTTGTGCTCTATCTTTGGCAGCAGAGTGCTGGGCTTTCCGTCCCATTTCCTTTCATTTACATGTAATCGCCTCTTGCCAAGAGAAAGTCTGCACAGGGAATGGATGATTTGTATGCCATGGTGGGTGGGTATGTAGTTAGAGGGATCAGTTAGTGAAACTGATTTTGAGCTTCTAATCCAGCATCATCCATGTTTTCATCATCTTTCACTGCATAACATCAAAGTGCAAGTAGTTTCATTATGAAATTGATGTTGCAAATTAATTTCAAATTAAGTTGCAAATGGAGGGTATTGAACAGATTTGAACAAAAGCAACATTAAAAAAAACCCATTACAAGAATACTCAAACTGATAGCGATAAGAATTAACTGTGCAATCATTTTCAATTGTAAAGAGGATTTAGATTATAGAAACATAGAAAATAGCTGCAGGAGGAGGCCATTTGGCCCTTCGAGTGTGCACCGCCATTCATTGTGATCATGGCTGATCATCCACATTCAGTAACCCGTGCCTGCCTTCACCCCATATCCCTTGATTCTGCTAATCCATAGAGCTCCATCTAACATGGTATAGGATTATGTTTAGCCACCAAGTTTTAAACAAAATTCTCCCTTCTAATGCATAAAAAGTTGCCCAACATAAGAAGCCACATGTTTCATTCAAGACAGATCAACGCAAAATGTCCAAGGCTAGCATGGCATCATTGGGCAGTGTGGGTACCATCTCAAATGTGGGTACCTCATCCACTTGAAGAAAGACATTATGATCATGAAGAGGCAATTACTTAAATTCCTTAATACAATATATGCCATCCATCTCAAAGCATGACTTTAATGAATCGTTTTTTTTAATGTCAACACTTTTATTGCCCATGCAAAGACCTATACTGTGAAGATCATTCCTGTACAATGTTTCAGTGTGAAAACATAATATAAATATTTACTTCCAGTTTGTTATCGATCAATGAAACTATATCATTCAAAATGCTATTTGAAGTATACATCATTCTTTTATTAAATGTAAATGAAATCTTTCAAAATACTTATTCTTTCTGGGCACTTGCACTGAAGTAGCCACAAGTACCTTCCCTAGCATATTGAATTCTGATGGTCTCTTGCATGCGGCACGGTGGCATAGGGTAGAGCTACTGCCTTACAGTGCCAGAGACCCGGGTTCGATCCTGACAACGGGAGCTTGTTTGTACGGAGTTTGTACATTCTTCCCATGACCTGCGTGGGTTTTCTCCAAGATCTTCGGTTTACTCCCGCACTACAAATACTTGTAGGTTAATTGGCTTGGTGTAAATGTAAACATAAAAACATTGTCCCAAGTGTGTGTGGGATAGTGTTAACGTGCGGGGATTGCTGGTCAGTGCCGAGAGGCCTGTTTTTCCCGTTTTAGCCGCGCTGTATCACTAAAACTAAAAAACTAAAACTCTGGGATCAGGCATCAACAAACCCCCAAATTAGTTTGTATTAATAGCATCATTGCCGGCTCCGCCAACAGTCTGTCTGTTTTTTCGTCTTTTTAAATTTTTTTTAGTGTGGGTTGAAAGTTTGTATAAATGTTCTCTGGTTTGTTTTATGTGGGGGGGAGGGGAGGGGGTCCGGGCAAACTTTTTTTCAGTTTCTTACCTTGCCGGAGATGCTATTGTTTTCCAGGTCGCATATCCGGTCGCTCTGCAGCCTACCATCGATGGAGCTGAAGGCTTTCTCGGACTGACTTGAGCCCCACCGCAAGGCGTGGACTAAACATCGGAGCTGATCCCTTGCCTGGGATCACTCCAACCGCGGCCTGCGGAATTACTATCAAGTGCTTGCAGTCTCGGGAGAAACCGAGTGGGGATGCTCCAATGACGCAGAGCCTCGACCAGCCCCGACCCGGGGTCCGATTGCCGGCGCGAGGGAACTGACATCCTCCCGATGCAGGAGCTGTTCGCCCCGATACAGAGGGCCCAACCACAGCCGGCTACGGGAGTCAAGATCGTCCCATCAACGGAGGGCTCGACACCCCCGAATCTCGGGAGAACATAGAAGGGAGGAGATTTGAACTTTTCTTTCTCCTTTCCAAGCGGGAAAGTAAGGAATGTTCATGTTAAAATGTATTTTGTGTGTTCCGTTGCTTTTTATTGTATGACTGACTTGGCAAATGAAATTCTTCGTAAGTTGCAAAACATACTTGGCTAATAACGTTTTGTTATTAATACCAATTATTGTGATTGTGATTATTGTGATTATTGAATTGAATTGAATCCTTTATTTGTCATTCAGACCTTTCGGTCTGAACGAAATGTTGTTGCCTGCAGCCATACATGTAATAATAACAACACACAATAAACACAAATTAACATCCACCACAGTGAGTTCACCAAGCACCTCCTCACAGTGATGGAGGCAAAAGTCTTAGAGTTACTGTCTCTTCCCTCCTCTTCTCCCTCTGCGCTGAGGCGATACCCCACCGGGCGATGGTAAGTCAGTCCCGCGGTTCAAGCTCCGCGGCCCGGGGGTGGTCGAAGCTGCCGCCCTCCAGTCCAGCGGACGCAGCTGTTGCCATGGGAGCTCTGGAAAACAGGCACCAGCCTGTGACCTGCGAGCTCCCGACGATGTCGTCCACTGGCCCGCGGCCGAGCCCCGGATTCAGGTCGCCGCCGCCATATCGCCGCCTCAGCCACCGGAGCACCGTCTCCGCCCCGCACCGGGCTGTCCACACGAGAGCGTCTCAGCCCCGCACTGCGCCGCCCACACGGAAGCGCATTCCAGCCGAGAGCCGGGCCACCCACACGGGAGCGCCTTCCAGCCGATAGCCGGGCCGCCCACACAGGAGTGTCTCAGCCCCACGCCGTCCGCCCTCACCGGAGCGCCGAGTCGTGCCGCTGCCCGAACGTTGCCGCAGCTCGAAGACGGCCAGCCTCGCGTTGGTAAGTCCTGGCTGGCTCTACATCCGGAGTCTCGAGGTCGGTCGCAGGTTGGAGGCCGCCAGCTACGCCATTAGGCCTCAGCTCAGGCGGGGGAAGAGAAGGGGGATACGACAAGAAAGTCGCATTCCCCCGAAGGGAGAGACAGAAAGCCCTGTTTCAGCCCCCCCCCCCCCACACACATAACACAACCTAATAACCAAAAGTTTAACTGAACTAGACAAAAAAATCAACACAAAAAAAGTAAAAACAGACAGTCTGCAGGCGAGCCGCAGCCGTTTCACAGTGCCGCCACTTCCAGGTTATGTAGAAAACACACAGGAGCAAATCTTAATTTAGACGTGGGAATCTTGGGAGGGAAGGGTTCAATCACAAATCTCCCTGTGTGCCCCTTGAAGGCACACAGAAGTTATTTTGTACCTGGAGTGATGCTGACTGACTGACATGCAAAAGCCTTCGGGTGGATAATTAGCCACAGTTGCCATTAGTTAAATCAGCCTTGACGTTACTGCTGTGTTGCTGTAAAGTGCGGAGCATCCGTCATGTTCCGAGTAAGTGCACAATTCAGCATTTTCTCCCACTCTTTTCTTACCAATGTCTTCAGTGCTTCCACCCTCTCCCCCACCCCACAAACGTCTTGATACGCAGTTGTATATTTAACTAGCACAGCTTCCTGATACTATGTGAACCAAGCGTCATACTCCCACTGATAGACATAAAACGCTGGAGTAACTCAGCGGGACAGGTAGCATCTCTGGAGAGAAGGAATGGATCGAGACCCTTCTTCAGACTGGTTAGGGATATGCAAAAAGTAACAGATAAACAAAACAGGTCAATGTTAGCTGTTTGTTGGGTGAAAACAAGAAGCTATGTGACTTGGGTGGGGAACAGATAGAGAAAGAGAGAATGCCGGGGCTACCTGAAGTGAGATAAATCAATGATCATACCACTGAGCTGTAAGCTGCCCAAGAGAAATATGAGATGGTGTTCCTCCAATTTGCATTTAGCCTCACTCTGACAATGGAGGAGACCTCGAGCAGAAAGGTCTGCGTGGGAATGGGAAGGAGAATTAAAGTATTTAGCAACAGGGAGATCAGGTATGTTCAGGCAGGCTGTGCGAAGGTGTTCAGCAAAATGATCAACCAGTCCACGTTTGGTTTCGCCGATGTATAAGAGTCCACATCTTGAACAACGGATACAGTAGATGAGGTTGGAGGAGGTGCAAGTGAACCTGGGGAGGGGGTGGTTTGGCTGGGAAGGGGATGAGTTAACTAGGGAGTAGTGGAGGTATTGGTCTCCATGGAAGGTGGAAAGGGGTGGAGATGGGAAAATGTGGTTAGTGGTGGGATCCCGTTGGAGGTGGTGGAAATTTTGGTGGATTATGTGTTGTAAGTGACGGCTGATGGGGTGGAAGGTAAGGACTATGGGGACTCTGTCTCTGTTGCGACTAGGGGGAGGGGGAGCAAGGGCGGAGCTGCAGGGTACCGAGGTGACATGAGTGAGGGCTTCATCCATAATCGGAGAGGAAAACCCCTGTCCCATAAAGCATGTTGACATCTCAGATACCCTGGTGCACCTCATCTCGCTGCTCACACTCTCACTGCTTCCTCACCTTTAGTTTTGCAGTACAATTAAACCTCCTGTATCCTTAGTAACAACTAACTAATATACACTCCATTATTGCTGATTTCCCTAACGTTTATCTTTCCAATTCCCCAGCTCTCAATGTTATCAAACCTCCAACTTCCAAATCCAATGGAAATTCTCTCCCCCAGTACTAACAAAGCCTCATTTCCAAAACTCTTGAAGCTTCCTGACACAAATGTTCAATTCTAGTATGCTACCCTGCAGAAATCCACTTTTCACTGACAGCCTTGATCTATATCCAATTTCACTTTACCCAATTTCCACAGCTAGCATTGAATGAGCTGTTAAAGGGATGGCTCTGCACATGCAGAGAGTGAATGCCCAGTTCTCTGCACAATGTCATGGTCCTCATGGGCCATTAGATCATTGTGAGAAGCTGACAGGGCTTCATTATCCTCATCCCATGGTCACTCAACGGTACTTACCGTTAACAGTACTGAGCCCCTTACTGAGCCCTTTCAGCTGCAATAGAATTTGTAGCCAACAGTTAATGAGTGTAGATGTAGCCCACCTGAGGAGAATGGGTGCCATGTGGCCTGGGAGAGGTGAAGTGGGCTCTGCAGTGGTGTTATACCATCACAGTGGAGAGAGGGGTTTTGAGGTTGTAATTGCTCTGAAGGGAAGTGAGTACACATTGAGCAAAATTCCAATTCAGAGCCCCACATAACCCGACATGATTAATTGAAATACAAGGAACTGCAGAAGCTGGTTTGCACAAATTGAGGAAGTGTGGCATAAGCTCAAAACGGTAGCATGAAACACTGTGGTGCATGAGGCCCTACTCATCGGTACTAGAAGGTTGGCAGTCAACTCATGTTCCATCTTCTTCAAAGAGAAAAATCTGGGAGCCTTTGAAGTATTCATGCCTAATAATCTACTTCCTTTTTCTCCTTCCTTCAGAGCTTGAAGGTTTGTATGAGATCTAGGATGGTGCTGTGCGATAGTGCTCTATGGTCAAAATCATGAAATTATGCAAAAATAATGCTGAAAGGTTGAGTTATTCAAGACTCAAGAGCAACTTAACAAACATTGTGCCTCTATCAGGTGCTTTAGCCTTTGCAGCTGAACAGCCTCTATAAAGGCTGCAAATAAATTTCCAGATAGTTCAACAGTTTTGACAAATTTCCTCCTAAATTTGCATCATTAAGAATGCAAGTAATTAGTTCCAGGAAATTAATGTTTACCTCCCCATGTGGGAAAGACAATTTACTGAAACTTACTTGTGCTGATATCTATTTTGGCAAGAGGCAGAGAGGCCACTTGGTGATTTTTTTTTCATTACCAGATTAAGCAAAAAACTATAGAGAGATGCCTTTATTGTTGCATTTTCTTAGGATTCATATCACTTGTAATTGACACATCAATCAACAATGGACATAATACTTAACATATTTTTTTGCTTTTCCAAGTGACGAGTTGTATTAAATGCTAAAAGGCAATTTTTTTTACAAAACTGCGTTTATTAACTGAGATCCTTATAATAATAAAATGTTTTAAATCAGTCTACAAAATACATAGAGAATTAATCTAAGGTGAACATATTTTTAATAATATATCTCAAAAGCAGGAAATGTAATACAAAGGCCAGAGGGAGATTGTTAAACTTAAAACATCAGAATTGTTGGAGTTATGAAATGTTACCTTGTTTCAATATGCCATTTAACTTTGAATGAAGTCTTTAATAAGGTCATTAACATTGAGTGTCACAGCTGCTATGCACATTCTCAAAGGATTATTGGTGAAAGTTTAATACTGCATGTTTAAATAAAAATATTTATTTCTATATTATGGACCATCAGCGTGAGAAGTGCCACAGCTGAAAGCCAATTGAAGCGATTTTACCAAATTGATGTAAATTTACACAGCACATTTGGCCAGGATCCACTGGTAGATGTCAGGGCAAATGGCGAGTGTTTGCCGGGCTGGCGAGTGTTTGCCGGGCTGGCGAGTGTTTGCCGGGCTGGCGAGTGTTTGCCGGGCTGGCGAGTCACTAGCGGCAGCTCTGGCCATGGAGCAGCCTCAGTGCAAGAGTCCTGGGCCGTCGGAGGCGTCGGAAGCGTTGCGCCGCTGCCGTGAGAGTCTCTGTGCCTCAGGGACAGAGACTCTCAAAGGGAGGGGGAGAGAGAGACAGTGGGGGGCGGGGGGGGGGGGAAGAGAGGGGGGTGAGAGGGGAGAGAGGGGGGGTGAGAGGAGAGGGAGAGAGAGGGGAAGATAATGTGGAGAGAGAGGAGGGAGAGGGTGAGGGGGGAGAGAGAGGAGAGAGGGAGAGGGGAGAGAGAGGTAAGGGAGAGAGAGGGGAGAGTGGGAGGGGAGAGAGAGAGAGAGGAGAGAGGGGGGATTGAGGTGGGAGAGAGGGGGAAGAGAGAGGTGGTGAGAGGGAGGAGAGATGGTAGGAGAGAAGGGGAGAGGGAGGGGGGAGAGAGAGGGGGAAGAGGGAGAGAGGGGGAAGAGGGAGAGAGGGGAAAGAGGGAGAGAGGGGGAAGAGTGAGAGAGGGGGGAAGGAGAGAAACGGGGGATAGAGAGAGAGAGAGGGGGGACATAGAGAGGTGAGAGAAAGGTGAGAGAGAGAGAGAGGGGGAGAGAGGGAGAGAGAGGGGAGAGAATGAGCGGAGAGAGAGTGAGAGAGGGGAGAGAGATAGAAGAAAGAGAGGAGGAGAGAGAGGGGGATAGAGAGTTAGGGGAAAGAGGGGGCGAGAGAGAGTTAGGGGAAAGAGAGGGAGAGAGAGGAGAAAGAGGGGAAGACGGGAGGGGGAGAGAGAGGAGAGAGGGGGCGAGAGTGAGGTGGGAGTGAGGTGGGAGGGAGAGAGGGGGAGAGAGAGGGGAGGGAGAGAGGAGAGAGAGAGGGGAGAGAAGAGAGAGGGAAGGGGAGAGAGAGAGAGGGGGAGACAGGGGAGAGGAAGAGAGAGTGGGAGAGAGAGAGGAGGGGGAGAGAGAGAGGGGGGAGAGAGGGGGAGAGAGAGGGGGGGAGAGGAGAGAGAGTGGAATAGGGGGGGAAGAGAGAGAGGGGGGAGAGTGAGTTGGGAGGGAGAGAGGGGAGAGAGAGGGGAGAGAGAGGGGAGGGAGAGAGAGAGAGAGGGGAGAGGGGGGGGGAGAGGGGGATAGAGAGGCAGGGCTGCCAACTCTCATGCATTGAGTGTGAGAATCACGCATTTCGCCAAATTCTCACGCTGATCACAAATCTGTCACGCTCTGTCAGACAGGGAGCGGGGCTGGCGAGTGTTTGCCGGGCTGGCGAGTCGCTCACTGCAGCTCCAGCCATGGAGTAGCCTCAGTGCAAGAGTCCCGGGCTGTTGGAGGCGTCGGAGGCGTCGGAAGCGTTGCGCCGCTGTCGTGAGAGTCTCTGTGCCAAATTCGCCCAGGAGACCGGCATGGATCAGGCTGTGGCTCGGTGCATCCTGGAGGACAACCAGTGTCTGCTGGAAGTAAGTACCAAGCACTGGGTAGAAACGGTGGAAGATAGTGGACTTCAAATGTGAGTGGTTGGATAAAGCATCCTGCTTGTCTGCTAGATTTTCACTTACTGTAACTGCAAGAAAAATGTTCCCGATTTTGGGGAAGTTCAGAACCAGGGGTCACAGTTTAAGAATAAAGGGAGGGGGGCAGTTAGGACTGAGATGAGGACAAACTTTCTTCACGCAGAGAGTTATGAATGTGGAATTCTATGTCACAGAAGGCAGTGCAGGCCAATTCACTGGATGTTTTCATGAGAGAGTTACATTTAGTTCTTGGGGCTAATGAAATCAAGGGATATGGCGGAAAAATCCGGAAAGAGGTACTGATTTTAGATGAACAGCCATGTTTACAAATACACAGGACTCGATGTTAAAAGTCCAAAGTGCAAAATATCAATTTACTCCCGATGGTGATGGGAGCCTTCTGCACTCATCTATGCTCCTCCGATATTGAGAAAGGCTAGGCAGACACGTCATTGGGGTTATCAAGTGGGCACCTACTTTCATCAACGTTTCGCTGATTGAACCCACAAAGTCTCCAGTAGGCTCAGCGGTGCATTCTGGCGTCCCAGAACCACCCCCTCTGCATCTGTCTAGTCGGTTATTTGGGACACCAAATGGGGTCTTTCCTCTTCAGCCAGAGCCACTGGCTACTCCTCTCTGCCACCGTGATGTTTCTTTGATGGCCTGGCGTAGGGCTTGTCCGCTGATCCCCAGGTCCTTCATCAGTCTTCAGGTAGATGTTGCCACGAATCTTCGACATCCAACTTCTACCGGGCAGATCTAAGCTCTCCAGCCCCGCTGTTCTGCCTCCGCTGCAAGCTCTGTATATCGCAGTTTCTTTCTTTCGAAGGCTTCCTGCACAGCATCCTCCCAAGGGACTGTGAGCTCCACAAAATACACCATGCGCTGAGAGTTCGACCCGAGTACAAGATCAGGCCTCAAGTTGGTGATGGCTCTCTCTGATGGAACTGTAAGCCGTTGGTCCACATCCACCAGCATATTGAAGACAGTGCTGGCTCGAAGGGCCGAATGGCCTATTCCTGCACCTATTTTCTATGTTTCTATGCTTGAGTATATGGCAATAAAACTCGATCACTTGATTTTGAAGCATTCATGCATGGTGGAGGTATAATGTAGTCATAGAGTGATACAGTGTGTAAACAGGCCCTTCGGCGAAATTGTCCACACCCGCCAACATGTCCCAGCTACGCTACCTGCTTTTGGTCCATACCTCCAAACCTGTCCTATCCATGTATCAGTCTAACTGTTTCTTAAATGTTGGGCTCGTCCCTGCCTCAACTACTTCCTCTGGCAGCTTGTTCCATACACCCACCACCCTTTGTGTGGAAAAAATTACCCCTTAAAAGGTAATTTTAACGGGTCTTAAGTATCTCTTAAAAATACTTCATACAAAAAATATTGAAATTATACTTCTACAATGCACTAAAACATGATTTTAATGCATCAAATTTCAAAAAGTCCCTACCATAGGAGGGGGGACACCGCCCTTCCACACCCTCTCCCCACTCGGTTGCTCCACTCCCTCATAGTACCCCCTTAGTACCTCCCTTAGTACAGGATACTGAGTTGGATGATCAGCCATGATCATATTGAATGGATACTCGAAGAGCCGAATGGCCTACTCCTGCACCTATTTTCTATGTTTCTATGTTTCACCGGGTACCCCCAAGGACAGTGATCAGTGATCGCGCAGCCCCCCCACTTTCAAAAATGCTCCACGGCTCCTGGTTCAGACGGAGAACACTGCCAGATGTGAGCGGGGAACTGAGGCCAGTTGTCCGTGATGTCTGGATCCCAATGATCAGCGCTTCATGATTCGGAGTTGGCTAATGTTATTGATTTGTAATTAGCCTGATTTGTAATTAGTTGATAAAACCTTAATTTATTGATCCGGAATATCCAGGGGAATGGGATAAGTGTAATATTAAAATGACATGCAAGGTGTCAGGCTGTCTGTCACAACATACAACCCCGATAACCCATTATTTCCTTCAGTTAAATATTGGGAAGGTATTTGCCACTCAACTATTATGTTTGTTTACCTCACTGACTATTTCTAAACACCCCCCCCCCCAAATTCCTTTGACAGGTTGAGTAGAAATGTCCCCAATCTCATTGTTTTATTAATTCAACACGTAGATGAACATCCTCAAGGAGTGTAATCAGATGGAAACTGATTCAGATGCGATGTTTAAGAGCTTGTTCAAAGAAGGGGCATATTTTAAAGGAGTGACAGATATATCTGCAGGGGGAATATGTGAGGAGGTTATTAGTTGTCTTTAGTTTTAGCTTCAACCCGGACATCTGAAGATTCAAAGTTTAATATGGTAATTGTGCTGATACTGACTCTAACCGACCATGTAATGAACATCATCCATTCTGGAGGTTTTATTTTTCTGATGCCATTTAAACTTCACTTGGATTTCAATCACTTCAATGTAAAAGTAATTGGGAAAGGGGAGCATTGGAACAAAAAAAATGCCCTAGGTACATATTAACTGTAATATAATAATGTATGCATGTTGATAGGTGCAATCAAAACGATATTTTTATCATTGTTGTGTTATGAATACAACAGAAAATATTATGTACTCTCAAGATCACATTAAATAGAATATTATTGCTTAAATATATAGTTATTGGACTTTGCATTTCGGAAAAGTCCCAGCTGAGAGGAAGACAGCAAAATACTAAAAATTTTGAGGGTGAAAATGACTTCAGGACAGTTTGTTAGGAAAATGAAAGAAATGGTAACAGAATACTTACACAGCTGAGTGAGTATAAGTTTATGGATGAGAAATTGTGTTCAACCAATTGATGACTTCTTTGACAAAGTAACTATCATGCTAGATAACAAGGAAGCCAATGGGTGTAGCAAATTTTGTTATACATAATTTGGTCTGTGAAGTGCACCATAAAAGATTACTGCATTAGATAAGCACCTGTGGAGCTGAACGTAATAGGTTAAGTCCAGGGGGTCGGATATGGGGCTTTATGTGCGGGACAGATATATTGTCAGTGCAGAGGGGCTAGGAGCAAGGACAAGTGTGCATCCAGAGTCAAGGTCTGGAATAGTACTAGGTGTGCAGTCAAAGCTGGGACAATGGGAGTGTTCAGCACTGGGAACCTAAGCAGGTAAGCAGCTATGATCAGGGTAGACTAGGGGGTCAGGTATAAGGATGGACTCAGGGTCAGGAATGAGAGAAGGTATGGAACTGCAGTCAGGGTCAGGAGTAGTACCAGGTGTGCAGTGAGACCCAGGTTGGCCAACATGGGCCAGGTGTTTGATTATAATCTGATTTCCATACATGAAAAGCTCCGTACCAATGGGAGGGGGGACACCTTCCTCCCACAACGCTGAAAAAATAGAGTAAGTGGGACAGGCCCATTTGGGTTTTAACAACAATCTTATGGCTTCCATGGTCTGTATTATGGACACGTTCATTACATGAGGTATATTTAACTGATTGAATGCAAAGCGTCAAGGTTTTATAATACGGATTTGAACTCATATTTTTGCAATATCTGCCCTAGCCTTTGGATTTTAATTCTAAATTCTCTGCACATATTTGATATCAGTTTTGTACATCATTTGACATTCTAATATATTTTTTAAAAGCCTTCTGAACAGTATAGAGATACAGCTTCTTTCTCATTTTCTGTGAAAAACAATGATTATTTTCATATCCTAGTAATTTAATAATATGTGTGGAAACAAATGAATAATAAAATCTTGATCAAGTGAATTAATTTCAAAGAACATTTTATTTTAATTATGTATCACACATTTCAATTACAACCTTCAGCGAAGGAAGTCTATTACATATTTAGTTTGGCTTAATTTGCCTTTGTGACTACTGAGGATTTGAACATCATTAATCATACTGTGTATATTATGTAATATCTCTATACTTATAAAACTCTGATCTTGTATGTGTATTTTTTGTTTGTGTGCAATCACATCTTCGTGAAAAAACAATGCGGTAACAATAAAAAATTTACATATTCCGGTAGAGATTTTTGCCGTGGAGTCCAAAATCGCCTTATCTGAAAATTTAATGCTTTATTTCATATTACTGAAAATGTTCAAAAATCTGAAAAAACCTTTGAATTTAAAAAACACTTTCCTTTGCTGATGACGTGACAATGGGTCTGCTCCATGCGCCTTTCTTCCGCTGCTGCGAGTGACGTCACCCCCCGACCATTCCCCCCCCAGTTATTCAAAAGACTCGGCTGGCTTGTTCACTCGGCTCTTCGACTGGCTCGCTCGGCTCGCTTGGAGCCCTTCTTCCATGCGCTTCGAGTGACATCACCACCCCAACACCTCCCCTGGTTATTGAAAAGACTCGGCTGGCTCGTTCAGCTCTTCGGCTGGCTCGCTCGGCTGCTCGGCTGCCTGCACCTCATTCCCCACTGCTCCCACCCTTCCTCTCCCCCCCCCTCTCCCCCTCCTCTTCCCTCCCCTCCTCCGACCTCTCCCCCTCCTCCCCACCTCTCTGCCCTCCCCCCCCTCTCTCTCTCTCTCTGCCCCTCTCTATCTCTGTCCCTCTCTGTCTCTGCCCCCTCTTTCTCTTTCCTCTCTCTCTACCTCCCCTCCCTCTCCCTCTCTAGACATGCCTGTGAGTTGGGGGCTATGCATGAGTGGATATGGCGGGGATGGGCAAAAAGGAGCGAATTAATAATATTAATATGATATCAAGGGGGGTGGTTAGTGTGTGTGTGTGTGGGGGGTGGTTAGTATGTGGGGGTTGGTTAGCGTCTGTGTGACGCCACAGGCCCCCCACCCATAACTGCGCGTTCAATGTAAACTTAAAAATCTCTACATTGCTGAAAAAATATTAATTGTCCTTAGTACATTTCACAATCTATTGAACACTCGGTGTACAATTCATCATGGCACATAATGACTAGATTTATATCTGACATGGAACATTGTTCAATGCCACGTGAGTAATTCTTTTTTTAATGTGCCAGCAGAAATGCAGCACAATAAGCTTTTTTTATTTCTTTAATATATTTGAGCACTATGAAGTTTTTGTAATGTCAGGTTTTTACAAATATGCATGGTACCCAGCTGATAGAGTCTATCTGCATCATCAGGTCTTTAGCAGAATGCTTTCCCATCATCTCTATCAATGGTATTACACTTGAATGAGACTTGTGCAGCCTCAGGTGTAACACAGCTGAAAAACCACAGGCTTTGATTGAAACAAGCATTAAACCTGTTATGTAACCAATCAATTTTGTTGCAGCTATTCCTAGAGGTTTAATCAGGTGATAATTGTAAGCATTATTGCAGGTCAGGGGGAGTCACGCCCCCCCCCCCCCCCCGCCACGGGTACCATGCAATCCCATGCTACCTGCTCCATGGTTGGATAGTCGGCGACTAAACCGTCTCCCCCACCTGGTTTGCCAGGTGAGGAGGGGGCTGTGGACCGCCAGCAGGACCAAAAACAAGACCTGTCAAAGGGCGGATGAGCTCCTAGCGAGCCAACGGCCAACCACACTTCAGTAGAAGTTGCGATCACTGTCGTACATAGCACCGTGACCGTCGATGATGATGATTATTGCACTGATCTTTTACTAGAAATATCATATAATATTGCTATAATTAAGAAAAATGGTAGGTTTCAGCAAAGGAGATCGAATATAGCAGTTCATTGGCTATATTTAAGAGGGAGTTAGATGTGGCCCTTGTGGCTAAAGGGATCAGGGGGTATGGAGAGAAGGTAGGTACAGGATACTGAGTTGGATGATCAGCCATGATCATATTGAATGGCGGTGCAGGCTCGAAGGGCCGAATGGCCTACCCCTGCACCTATTTTCTATGTTTCTATGTTTCTATGAATAGAAGGGGAAAGGGAAAATAGATTGCAAGAATAATCTATTTAAAAAACTTAAAACAGTTGATTCTTCTAAAGACATGCAAATTAGCAAAAGTTGGACTGAGAATGGGAAATTATGTAATGGCAGATAAATTAAGCAATAATTTTTCTCTCTTCACATTAAGTCGTGGAGAGCGATGGTTGAGAATGAAGGGGGAGCTGAAAGAAATTAGCGTGACCTAAAAAACGAGCAATATTATTGGAATGAAAGTCAATAAATTGCAAGAGCTCATGATGTGCACCAGAATATTTTGAAAAAAGGTCCCTATGGAGATGGCGAATCTTCCCTCATGATTGTATACACCCTTTCCCTCTACACTCTTAGTCCTTACACAGGGTCTGGATTTGAAACATTGACAATTCCTCCCCCCACAGATGGTGCTCAACCTGCCGAGTTCCTCAAGCAGTTTGTTGTTCACTCTAGGTTTCGGGGAAAGAAGGGGACTGGTGAGAGAGAGTTTAGATGAGAAGAGGAGACAGTGAAGAGCAGACAGTCAAGAGGAACACCAGTGTGTACAAAAAGGAGACCAGCCTATTAGATGCCCGAGATCATTGCAATTCTTCCAGGGCTATTCGGAGTAGCATCAAGATAGAATGCTTCAGGATGCATCACAGCTTGGTTTAGGAACAGCTCCATCCAAGAACGCAAGAAATTGCAGCGAATTGTGAACGCAGCCCAGACTATCCTTGACCGGACTTTGCTGGCTTTACCTTGCACTAAATATTATTCCCTTATCATGTATCTATACACTATAAATGGATCGATTGTAATCATGTGTTGTCTTTCTGCTGACTGGTTAGCACGCAACAAAAGCTTTTCACTGTACCCCGGTACACGTGACAATAAACTAAACTACTACTAACATTAATCTGTAGTCTTTCATGCCTCCTACATCCTGTCTCTCCAATCTCTCCACCAACTTCCACTATTCTCATCATTTCATACACTCCTCGTGTTTCGCACCAACCCAGAACCATCACGTTTTGAACAACAACCATCCCTGCACCCAGCTGCCCCTACGTCCCACCGTAGCCACAACCCCGCCCTAACTCAGCTGATTAAGCTTGGGAGAAACAACAAGCAACGTTCTAGTCACTACAAGGACCTGGTTTCTGCAGGAACAGTGGAGGAGCATATTGCTAAGCAGTCTGTGATTGATTTACTCGTTAAATGTGGATGAGGAATAAAAAAGCAGCTCAAAGGAGAGAGACCGATATTTCTTTCTACACTGATGCCGGTTGACCTGCTGTCTGTCTTAAATGCCTGGTATTAAATGGATTGTTTTCTCTTTAGTAAAGGCAATAATTTTAGTTCTGTTCAAAACTACTGTTCGCAAACTGCTGTGAGACAGAAGCTAAGCAAACAGATCTCTTAAATAGTCAAGAAGCAAAGTAAAAACAATAAATGCAGATGCTGGAAATCTGAAATAGCAACAGGCAATGCTGGAACTATTCAGTAGGTCAGGCAGCATCCGTGAAAAGGGAAACAGATTAACATATCAGGCCTGGTCTCTCACATAAACTTCCATACATAGTTTGATGTATCACATTGTATTTTCAGGAACAATTGATAAATGTATCAATTGTTCCTGAAAACAATCTAGTATGAATCCAGGGCTCATTTTGATGCACTGCTTAGGAATTCATGCAAACTGGATCAATGCAGAGAACACAAGGAATAAAGACACAGCAGGAAGGTATTTAGAAATTGGCAGGGTTAGAGGAGTAAAGAAGCTTGCTGTTTTCTTTTCTATTGCTGTTGATCTTTCCAGATTAGGTCCATGTCCATAATAATTAAAGCAATTCCCTTGTCCCCACAACCTCTGCTGAAGTTTCATCAATCTACACGCTGCAGTTTCTTCACTGTAAAGACTTGAACTAGTCCCTGTGCTTCCTCCACTGATCTTACCCACCCTACTCAATTCAGCTGGCCTGAATTATTTCCGACATACCCTAAATAGATTGCAATCATTCATACTCAGACCATGCCCAAGTTGTCAGTTTTCTCCTTTCAAGATACTCTCTTGGACTCTTTGATTGTACTGGAGGCATTGTGAAGTTTCAACACAAATCAGAGATGCTCATGGCCAAACTCTTTCCCCCTGGTTATTGCAATATTAATTAAAACATTTTAGCAGCAATGTTACACAGTTTTAAGATTGAGTTTGAATATTAATCCAGCCAACCTATGACATTTCTAGCCATTTAAAAATAAAATTGAAAGTATATATTTCAGAGCAATACCAGAAATAATTTAAAGCACAGAGCAGACATGTAAATAGGAAAAACATTCCCACTAGTAGAGTATTGCTGAATATTAAAATGTGACTTTTAGAGTAAAATTTACCAATAATGCAGCAATTTTAATGACATTTCCATAAAGACGTCACATAAGCGTTTGGTTTGGTTTGAATTAACTTGACTTCACTCAGCATCTTCCCAAAGGATGGGTTTCTGCTGAAACAGATCATCACACTTCTTTTATTGAAGATAGACACAGAATGCTGGAGTAACTCAGCGGGACAGGCAGCATCTCTAGATAGACGGAATGGGTGATGTTTTGTGTCGAGACCCTTCTTCAGACAGACTGTCCCGCTGAGAGACGCCTGCATTTTGTGTCTATCTTCTGTGTAACCCAGTATATGCAGTTCCTTCCGACAGGCTTATTTTATTCACTCATTCACTAAGTAATACTTTCCAACACAACGCCCCAATCTGTAAACTGTATTGCATAACCGATAAATTGATTTTAACCAGTCCGCTCCTGGCATCTGAAAACAGACATTTTTCATGGCTAGAAAAATAGATAGAATTGCAGAAAGGGCTGATTACTAGAAGGTGGTGTGCTTGCCCATGCTTTTATTTGCTACTTACACCAAAGAATTGCCACTATCTGCTGAATATCAGCGTATTATCTCTGCATCACCACTTAGCAGGAGAGTATTGAAGACCACTCATGGCACCATGGCCCGTTACGGCAATTCCGAAACATCAGAACAGAAGTTGGTGCAGGGAGTGGTGAACACAGCCCATTCCATCATGTACACACCCCTCCCCTCCGTCAAAAGCATCAACGTAAGCTGCTGACTCAGGAGGCACACAGTGATAGTCATACCACACAAAAACAGACCCTTCAGCCCAACTCATCCATGCCGACCAAGAAGACCACCTTGTCCGTCCCATATGGCCAACGGTGTAAACCTTGAATTCACCAATTTTAGGTATAACCTCTAACCAATTAAACCCCCCTTCCCCCTCCCATTTATCTCCAATGCTCACCCCCCCCCCCCTTCTTCCCCCTCCCTCCCGCCCTTTCTCTCCCTCCTCTGTGCCCCACCAGGGCCCCACCTGAGCTCATATCAATTTCTCCCCTCCCCCTATCCCTCCCCTTCACTTACACTCCTATCATGCCCCTCCTCACTTCTAATATTGCCCACCACCGAAGCCCTAGAATTAGTCGGAAGAAGGATCCCGACCTGAAACGTCACCAATTCCTTTTCTCCAGAGATGCTGCCTGAGTTACTCCAGCTTTTTGTGTCCACCCACAGACATGATCCTGGATAGTGCACTGAAAAATATGTTAATTCATTCTGTGTATCGTGTCCTGAAATAATCCGAATACAGTGGAGTTGCTCCATTGATGTCATGAATCTGTCAGTCTCTGATAAAGATGTCTGATTTATTTTCACTGTTGTGAAATGTCAATATACATTAAACATAAAACTAATTCCAATTTGAAGGATTAAACGTTTTCATCTCTGTGGATGTGACAACATTTATGAGGAAGTGCAATATTCTAACCACAGTCCTTTGTTTTGAGTAGACCTGATTTAATTAAATGAGACAGATGTTATTTAAATATGCATATATACACACAAAGCTAATAAATAAAGAAAAGAGAACATAGTAGAAATTGATTAGGAAGCCAATATAGCATCTCTATCAATAAGCCTGCCTACAATGAGATAACACTTCAAAAGATCAATCTTTAACTGAATGTTTCTATTTCAAATACCAATCTTAATCCATAGAGATACAGTAAAGTATGTGAAATCTACATGGAAGACATAGATACTGCTTGCCAGACACTGTGTTATGCTTGAGATCAATGAAGTTCTGCTGCTGGGAGACAACGATGCTTGCTAACAACAGGCATTAATAGTGAGAAAACAGTACTGGGGGGGGATGGCGGGCAGATCTTACATCTGTCACAGCCAACATTTATCAGTTTTCTACTCAGAAGGTCAGCACTCCACCTACCCTGAAGACAACAATATACATGGGTTTAAGTCTGATTCATGGCTAAGCAAAGTCCATGAAACAGTGGCTGAGAATGTAGATAAACAAGACACTCTCTCAAAAGGCAACTGGAATGGAATCATTGATGATGGAATTCAGTGCTGTTATCATCAGAGGTGAACCCAATCTATGAGCGCACGCTGAAAAATTGCTGAAGCAATGGATACATCCCTCCCACCAGACTCTCCCACTAGTGGAAACATCCTCTCCACATTGCCTCTATCCAGACCTTTAACTATTTGGTAAGTTTCAATGGGGTTCCCTTGCAATTGTGACTAGTTGTGTCTTTCACAAGCCAGCACAAGAGGCAACCAAACCATTCTGAAGCACAACACCCAAATAAAACAAACATTTTAAAAAAGTAGCGGAGATTAGTAGAAGTGTGAAGGGAAATACGCAATCAGGATCCTAGTTTGAACGAGATTAGTGCCAGATAAAAAGTTTAAAAACCCACGTCATCAGAGCTTGTAGGATTTGGCATTGTCCTAACAAAATTAAAATAGGAAATTAAAGTAAAGTGCCCAAAATTTTGAAACTTTCACCTATCTGTCAAGCAAATGCAGACTATAAACAGTGTTCATCTTGTTAAATGATGAATGGCCAACTTGACAAAAGTAGATTGTTTGTAGAAATAGTACAGTAGGATTGTTTTCATGAGAGTGAACAACAGAGATGAGATATAGTATATGCACCTGAATCTGAGTGTAATACTGCATAAATTAATCAGAGTTAAGATGCAATTGGATGGCCAGAAAACACCACCCCTGAACATGGGCACAGCTGCAAACGGTAATAAAACACAATGAAAGCATTGAAATATCTGGACATAGTCTGGATGCCAAACATTCAATTTAAGAAAATAAAAAAAAAACATTTTTTTTTCTGGGTGCCCCAGTTTCCTATCACTTCTCAAAGACATGCAGATTTGTAGGAACTTATGAATTGGCATCTACGAATTGCTCCAAAAGTGTTGGGTTCATGTAAAAGTGGGATAACAAAGAACTAGTGTGATCAGCTGGTCGATGGTTGCTGTGGACACTGTGATCTGAAGAGCCTATTTCCACATTGTATCTTTCAATCAATCAATCAATTAGACTGTCCTTGCACCAATCAATTTAATTGAGATAAAGGCATACCTGATTGTCGAGTTATTAGAATATTGTCATGCTAAATCTAGATGAGCCCTTGGCTCCATTGCTCTAGCTGGTGCCAAAGGATATGAAGTGGAGGTTTAGTTTAGGTTAGAGATACAGTGCGGAAACAGTTCCTTCAGCTTACCATGACTGCACTGACCAGCGATCCCTGCACATCCACACTATCCTATACACACAAGGGACAATTTAGTGGTTGGGATCGAACCCGTGTCTCTGGCGCTGCAAGGGCTGTAAGGCAACAATTCTACCGCTGCGCCACCATGCTACCCTGGAGGGAGTGGACTGAAACTCATATAGCTTTTAACTGCAGTCTACTGATGTGCTCATCCAATACTCAATCGATAGAAAACTAATTTTAAATCCTGACATTTCACTGTCCATCGCTGGTGCTCTATAGTCCCATTGGACGGAAGATAGTTCTGAAAACACTAATTGCATTGGAGAAGAAACACTCTCGGTTGGATGAAGAGAGTTTCTACATTTGTCAGGAGTTCAGCAGTTCCATTAGTGACTGATCCAATAGTGTCACCATTTGCATAGATTATAAAACCCTGATTCTTTTGTTCCGCAAAATGAAGCCAGTGTTTCAGCAGTCTTCCATGAGTTCAGAGATGGGGTTTCACATTGACAGCACATGAATATATCATTGTTTGCTTTCATTGCCTGCTGATGATCATCATCTGAACACTTTCCCTGTGAGTACTGTGCAAATCCAGACTGTGATGAGCAAAAGATTCTCTCCAGCTTCAAGTAGAATGCAGATGTGCTACCAGAGAGAGGAAATCTCCAAAATAGTTGAAAGAGTTTGTGACAATTTGCCAGGAGGTGTGGCAGGAATTGCAATGCAGTAATGTCCTGTATATAGATTGTGTGATAATATATATATATACGTGCATATATATAGTTAGAAGGATGAGGGGGTAACTCATTTGAACCTACCAAACAGTTAAAGGTCTTGATAGAGGCAACGTGGAGAGGATATTTCCACTAGTGGGACAGTCTAGGACCAGAAGCCATAGCCTCAGAATAAAAGGATATACATTTAGAAAGGAGGAAGAATCATTTATTTAGTCAGAGGATGATGAATCTGTGGGATACATTGCAACAAATGGCTGTGGAGGCCGTCATTGAGTATTGTTAAAGCAGGGATTCGCATATTAGTAGGGATGTCAAGGGTTATGGGGAGAAGGCAGATGAATGGGGTTTAGAGGGAAAGATAGATCAGCCATGATTGAATGGCGGAGTAGACATGATGGGCCAAATGGCCTCATTCTGCTCTGAGAACTTATGAACTTATACACACACACACACACAATGAACGTAAAATGCATAACAATTGTTCTACATGCCAGACATTGTTTTGATCTTTGGTATATACCATTTTGGTTGTTTTCTGGAAGAATTGCCCAAAAAATACTTGAATCTCTTGCCCAGAGTAGGTGAACTGAGGACCAGAGGACACACGTTTAAGGTGAAGGGGAAAAGATTTAATAGGATCTGAGGGTTAACTTTTTCACCCAATGGATGGTGGGTGTATGGAATAGGCTGCCAGATGCAGTAATTGAGGCAAGGACTATCCCAAAGTTTAACAAACAGCTAGACAGGTAGATGGATAGGACAGGTTTGGAGGGATATGGATCAAACATGGGCAGGTGAGACTGGTATAGCTGGGATATGTAGGCCGGTATGGGCAAGTTGGGCCGAAGGGCCTGTTTCCACGCTGTATTATTCTATGACTCTATGACTAATAATGTTTGCAGACATGTGCACTCATCAATAAATTAACTTCCTTAAATAACAAAACTCAGCCTTCACCTCATTTGTATTTGAAGATATATTGTAACAATTCTGCAAGGTTACTTGATCAAATGAGGCATCTCAGGAAAACCAATTTCATCCTCATCTGACATCTAACATATGTCAGGGTGAAATTTGTATTGCATGCCAGTGGAAATGGAGCAATAGCAAATCAGCAAACTGTTTTTCATTTTAACTATTGTCGCTTTGGAATAAGAAATTGTTCAGAATATGAAAAAAGCTGCCAACTTGCTGGTGTTTATTTTGCACTATAAGTCTTGACCATCTTGATTTCACACACAATCCTGGGTGCATACCATTTTGTTTCTCCAATCCCAGAGTCGCTGATGAAAACAGCAGCATCTTATTACTGCCTGGACAGGCAGTTTTCCATTTAGTAGAGCAGCACTGCTTCCTGATTAATATGACCAAGCCACAATCAGAGCTCTTTCATTTTGCTGTGATATTTTTTTGACAAGAACATCACAAAACCTTTATCACCTTTATCAATGCTCAGAAGCCAGCCATTATCATTACACAATGTTGCAAGTGACATAGAAAGGTGCAGCGCAGGTATGGTACAGCGAGAAGGCCTATTCCAGCAAATGTGTTCACTTTAGTAATGTATTCTTCCCAATAAATGAGCTGAACTGATATTGGGGTTTGGGTTAATTAATGTCATGTGAAATGCAGTTAAATGCTTATTTTGCATGCTTACCAATCAAATTAGTTAATACAAATTGGTTAAAACAGGTACAAACAGGCCAAACAATAGGTCGAGCAAAAAAGAAAGATATAGAATACAGATATCAACATGACCTGTACACGCAAGGGACATTTTCTATTTTGCATTAGCACTGCCTAACTGTGATACTTTACAATGGAAGTACTAGGACACATGCTTAAGACACAATGATGCAATGTACACCAGCTTAGCATGATACTGATGTCCACTTTTATGTCCATTCCAGTTTTCATTCTTTCATACAATCAACACAATTAATATTGTAATTATATAATTACAACATTAATCGTGTTGATTGTATGAAAGAGCTGAGGGGGACATTGAAACTTACAGAATAATGAAAGGCATAGATTGAGTGGATTTGGAAAGGATGTTTCCACTGGTGGAAAAGTCTGGGGCAGAGGTTATAGCCTCAGAATTAAAGGGCACTCTTTCAGAAAGGAGGTGAGGAGGAACTTCCTTAGTCAGAGGGTAGTTGATCTGCGAAACTCATTGCCACAGAGAGCTGTGGAGGTCAAGTCAGTGGATATTTTTTAAGACAGAGATAGACAAATTCGTGTTTAGAATGGTTTTCAAGGGTTATGGGGAGAAGGCAGGAAAATGGGATTAGGAGGCAGAGATCAGCCATGATTGAATGGCAGAGTAGACTCGATGGGCCGAATGGCCTAATTCTAATCCTATAACACGAACTTGGGAAGACAGTCCCATTTGTCTGCGTTTTGCCAACATCCGCTAAACCTTTCCTATCCATGTACTTGTTCAAATGTTGAGAGATTTTTAATGGTGTTTCAACTACTTCCTTTGGCAGTTCTTTCCTTAAACCCTCCTCCCTCTGTGCAAAAAAAGTTGTCCCTCAGGTTCCCATTAAATATTTCACTTCTCACCTTAAAGTTCTTGATTCCCCACTCTTGGGAAGTAGACGCCGTGCATTTGCCTTATCTATTCCCCTCTGAGTTAACTTAGTGCTCTCTTGGAAACCAAATGTTGAAGAAGGAACCTTGAAAAGCTGTAGGTTCCATAATTTGAACATGCAAATGACTCAATATCCATTTCAGACATGTACTCAGGTCCCTATCTTTCACAACTATACCAATATTAAGCAATGCACTTCCAATACTCTATACACAGGTGTATTTCTGACCACGCTTCCCCAGAAAACATCATAATCAGCACAGTCCAGTTTTAAACTCACCTTGAAGACGAAATTATTCCTTTACTTCTTTCATTTAGCATGGAATTTGGCATGTGTTATTTCACAAAGTAGCATAAGATTGTTCCATGGGAATCGAGGGGCTAAACCTTCTTTGGCCTGAAATTATCTTACATCCCCAAAAGGAAAAAGGTTGGGATTGTTTTAGATCAATTAGTACAGCCCCACACTACAGGTGTTCCTCAGGCAGACGGGCCACGTGGGTGCCGGAGGTCAGACTCGCTGCCGAGAACAAAGAGGGACCTGGCGTAGGGGGGATCGCCAAAAATGAAGGAGGACCCGCCATGGGACGGCCACTGTGAACAAAGCGGGATCATTGGGGACTAAATGGAATACTTTGTAACTTTGTTGGTTCCCTTTATATGGCGACTCTTAGCATACCTTGCGTATGCACAACAAAGAATCTCACTGTGGCATGTCACATGCGATGATAAAGTATCATCATCATCAGAACAAACTTTTACAGCTATTTCATTCCAGCATCAAGTCAGAGGTAGCCATGTGTGTTGAATCTTGTACAATGTTTAATTTCATTCCAAACTGGTTACAAAATGGAAGAAGCAACTCTGCCCTGGATAGTACAATAGCTCCATCACATTCACACATTCATAGGCAGATGGCAAGTAATATTTGTGTCATGCCAGTGCTAGGCAATAATAATCTTAACCAAGAAACCAACTTGTTAATATTATTACGATGCTAAAATCCCATCAACATCTTGATAATCGCCACTGTTCGACAATTTAATTAGACCAGTTACATAAGTACCATGGGTGGAGACTGGATAACCTGTGGTGTGTGGCTCACCTTCTAGCTTTCCTAAAGAATGTTCCTCTAAGTACAAAGAACGCTGGGAATATGATGGAATACTCTCCTTGCCTGGATGAAAGCATGGGATATGGGGAAAAAGCGGGAACGGAGTACTGATTTAGGATGATCAGCCATGATCATGTTGAATGGTGGTGCTGTCACGAAGGGTCAAGTGGCCTACTCCTGCACCTATTTTCTGTTTCTATGTTTCTAAGGCAAATCCAACAGCACTCAAGAGATTCAGCAGATAATAACAATATCATCCTGTTGGTTGATGACTCATTCACCATCTTCAACATTCATTTCTTCCATCACAGTCACAGTCAGAGTATAACACTGTGCCGGAACAAGGAACTGCAGATTCTGGTTAGTACACAATAGGACACAAAGTGCTGGAGTTCTCAGTGGGTCAGGCAGCATCTCTGGAGAACAGGGATGGGTGACATTTTGTGTCGAGACCCTTCTTCAGACTGATTGTAGGGGGGGAGAAGAGAGCTGGAAAAGGGGAGAGGCAGAACAAAGTATGGCAGGTACTCAGGCAACTTAAGCAAGAAGAGGTTGGAGGCCTGCTCGGATTGACTTTGAGCCCCACCGAGAGGCGTGGACTTAACATCGGAGCCGATCCCTCGCGGTCTCGGGTAGAGACCGTAGATGTCGGGAGCTCCAATGACGCAGAGGTTTGACTAGCCCCGACCTGGGGTCCGATCGCCGGCGCCACAAATGCTGCCGGCTACGGGAGTCAAGATCATCCCGCCAACGGAAGGCTCGAGACCCCCGACCATGGGAGGACAAAGAAGGGAGCAGATTGAACCTTTTTTTTGCCTTCCTTCACAGTGAGGAAGGTGGAGGAGTCACTGTGGTGGATGTTTATGTTAAAATGTATTTTGTGTGCTGTTGCTTTTTACTTGTGTGACTGACTTGGCAAATGAAATTCCTCGTATGTTGCAAAACATACTTGGCCAATAAAGTATTATTGTATTGTATTGTTTAGAGAGGCAGATAGGCAGATTGAAACAGGGAAGAGTTACGAAAGGAAAGTGTGAGACAGGTTTGAAGAGTTGCAGACTTTGAACCATTGGGGAGAAAGTAGCGGGGGGGGGGGGGGGGGAAGAAGTAGGTGGAAGTCCAGATGGGGCTCAGGGGAGGGGAAGGGGGCAGGAAGGAGGGGGGTGTATTTGGGGGAGGGGTTAGTGAGAGGTTACATACAATTGGAGAATTCAATGTTCGTACCATTGGGTTGTAAATTACTCAAACAGAATTTTAGGTGTTATTTCTGCAGTTTGCATGTGGCCTCACACTGGCAATGAAGGTGGCCCAGATCAGAAAGGACAGGGTGGGAATGGGAAGGGGGGTTAAAATGGTTAGCAACTGGGAGATCCAGTAGGACTTGGCGGACCGACCGACCGAACACAGTGTCATGTGCATCCCTTCAAGGCACATGTAGATACTAACCAAACTACTTGAACAGCATCACTCAAACTCACAACAACAACCACCAGTAAGAGAAAGAGCCTATCACCATTTGAAATACCCACATCTGTAGTTTCAACTCCAAGTCTCACATTATCCAATTTGGATGTGTATCCTCTATCATTCCTGATATCTCCATGATCTCCTTAAGAATATTTAAAGTTTCAGAGTAAAACCTGGCCGTGATAGCGAAGCCTAAAATTCACAAATGAATTAAATAAATATTCTACATGCATAAATAAGAGTTATAGAGTGATACAGCATGGAAACTTTGGCCCAACTTGCCCACACCAGTTCATAGGAATCACTCAATAAATTATATTCCTTCAATTTTCAAATAATTATAGCTGAAGAGCTATAAATATTATTAGTATTTTATCACCATTTCTTTTTTCTTTGGGTCATTAAACCAACATGAATCTTATTTACAGGATATTAAAGTCCAATGTAGATTGCAGCCTGACATGGAATTTATAGTAATTTTGCACCATTTATATGCAATGTCTATTTAAAAGACATTTGGACAGGTACATGGACAGGAAAGGTTGAGAGGGATATGGGCCAAACTCAGGCAGGTGGGACTAGTGCAGATGGGGCATCTTGGTCGGTGTGAGCATGTTGGGTAGAAGACGCTGTATGCATGTTGCATGACTCTATGACTTTGACAAGCATCAAGAAGAACTGAGCTAAAGTGGTCTCCACTCACAGCACCAGTGGCACATACGACATGGCACACAAGCAGCGCATGAGCACCAGGCTACTTCATTATAGGTGACAACAAGCTAGATCACATTCATCTTGATTTAGAAAGCAAAGATTTCAAGAAACATGCTTTAACAGGAATTCTTCAAGAAATGGCAAGTGCCAGAATCAAAGTGTGTTTTTTTTTAAACAGCACAGTGATATATGTGTATCTTGTCAAAGCCAACCCACTGTGTAACATTTCACGTAACGTAAAGTGTTTAGACCTCAGACTTTTAGATTTTAGAGATACAGTGCAGAACAGGCCCTTTAGCCCGCGCCTACCAGTACTAACACTATCCTACAAACTAGCAACAATTTATAATTTTACCGAAGCCAGTTAACCTACAATCCTATACTTCTTTGTAACTGGAGCACCCGGAGAAAACCCATGCGGTCACAGGGAGAACGTACAAACTCGGCCCAGACAGCACCCGTAGACAGGATCAAACCTGGGTGTCTAGCACAGTCCGACAGCAATTCTACCGCTGCGCCACCGTGCTGCCCATTAGCGATATCAGATTCCAAGAGTTGTATAAGTTATGGTGAAACAAGCTGTTGGAAACATGCTTCTGAAAGAATGGGTTGGTAGCATGCTTACAACAACAAAAATCGTGGAAATGGTGTCCATGCTATTCCGCATCATTGGAACCACTCCAATGTCTGGAGCCCTGTTTATCTTGTGTGTGATGCACAGAAAAACAAAAGTCGCAGAATGCTGCATGAGCCTGATTTCTAGTCACAATTACAGTGAGCATGTTACACAGTAGCATAATAACTTTTGGGGTATCTATAACTAGGAGTTGTTACAGTCTCAAGATAAGGAGACCACCATTCAGAACAGAAATTGGAAGACATTTCTCCACCAAGAGGATAATGAATCTTTGGCATTTTCTGCCCAATAAGGCTTGGAAATCTGCTCATACTGGAGAGCAATAGGTTCTTGGATACTATGTGAATCAAAGGATATGAAGTTAGTGCAAGAAAGTGGCTCTGAGCTATTGAACGGTGAAGCAGATGTGGGGGCTTGAATGGGTCTTTGTGTTTTTATCTCCAATATTCATTGTTATTTGATGATATCTCAAATATGCAAAAATGCATTTGACATCCACTAAATGAGTATGTGTGATAGGAGTATCAATTAAACTTGAGACTACTTCGCGCAGCCACCTTATTCTACTCTATATTGTGGTGGATAGGACAGAGCTACTAATCCTGTGGTCAATCTAGTCTCACTCAAGTTTGAAATAAATTATGGAAGATCAGAGCAAATCTTAGCCACTGGTCTCTTTCACAAACCTGCACATAGCTATTATTAAATATATTGTCAAATTTATAAACTTATTTTATATTTATAATTTATAAAATATACAAACTTTAAACTTTAACTTTAATCTTCGACCGCCGGCCTGCGGCCTACACCAACTTAAAGCCGCGGTCTCCGGTGGGGAAGAGCCGACTCTGGACTTACCTGGACTTGTACCTTGTCCTTTTACCATCTGGACGTCCGCAGCAACGGCTGTGGAGGGTTGAGGTCCCGACCACGGGGGAAAATGGAGGAGGACTGGCCAAATTGTGTGCCTTCCACCACAGTGATGAATGCTGTGGTGGATGTTTATGATAAATTTTTATTGTGTTTTTGTGTGTGTTCTTTATAATTGTACCGCTGCTGACATATTCATTTCACTTGCACTTTATGTGCAATGTGACAAATAAACCGTATTGTATTGTATTGTATTGTATTGTACATAGTATTCCCCATTTTTCCATTACTAATAATTACTGATAGTAATAATTGTACCAAACTGGTATCTCTGGCCAGCAGATCTTTTCCAGATTCATGTCCAATAAATATGTATTAGAGCTAATTTTAAGCAAATCTCTTTTTCTGTCAGTTGGAATCCATTGTATGCTTAAATAATTAGAATCACATTTTCCTGTACTAATAACCATACTTTTAATAAACGAGGTTCAGCCTCAAAGAAGAACTCGTAGATTTGCACACTTGGATTTTTCTTTGCAGTTTACTATTAGTTTGAAATGTGTCCATTCAAAAGAACTGCTGTGATGAGCAAAAGTCAACTCTTCAACCAGTAGATTGTGTATTGAATTTGCATTCCAGTTCACAAACGCAGATTAATTTCAGAAGGGTGAATCAGACTTCTACTACAGTGTTCAATTTTACCATGTGTAACACTGGATGTTAATCATGCCTTCAATTTCCTTTTGTCTGTGCTGAAAACTGATCATTTAAATCTTCCTTTATTATAGTCTATTCCATCATACAAAGCTGACTTTACCAATGTGTGTGTGGGTTTAGGTTAATTTTCTGTGTGATGCGTTGACATCTATCTGGGTTATAGCTACAAAAACTTGAATTCCTGGAAGCTTGCAAAATAAGTGACCACACTAAACTTTCTTCAGTTGATATGAACATAATACCTGGTTACCTGGCTAATCTTTAAAAAGGAAATGGACGAAAAATTCAGGAGCAAAGGTCAGGTACATTGTCGAGGTCACTTATGGCCGTTTCATGGATAATTCACTTCACTAGATTACCAGCACCCAGCATTGGCATAAGTTCTCTCTTTGTTCCAAAGGTCGGTAAGGTGCAAGTTCAGCCCTCAAAGCTGTCAGTACTGCCGCCTACATTAGAAGCTAAACACCTTGTCACTTGTTCACTGAATCTATAGAAGAATAGCTGTGCCAAAGTCATTTGTAATCTACTCAGATGGAGAACAAGATTATATGTGCACCAGAGACAACACACTCTGCATGGCCAGTGGTACGTGGATAGGTGTACCTTCATCAGTTGGTATAGTTTAGTTTAGATATACAGCAGAGAAACGGCCCACTCAGCCCACCGAGACCATGTTCATGGCCAACAGTCACCCATACACTAGTTCTATCCCACACTCTAGGGACAATTTACAGAAGCCAATTAACCTACAAACCTGCACATCTTTAGAATGTTAGTAGTAACCGGAGCACCTGGAGAAAATCCACGCGGTCACAGAGAGAAAGTACAAACTCCGTACAGACAGCACCCATAGTTAGGATCGAAACCGGTGCAGAATCTCTGATACTGTAAAGCAGCAACTCTACCGTCGAGCCAATGGGCCGCCCACCATGGGGTTCATTGGGATTTACAATTTCAAAGTTAGCTGCATTTCATTATGCTTGGTAATGAAATAGAAAACCATGCAAACATTCAGGTCAGGCTGCGTCTGTAGAAGCAGATGTATCAGGTTAATCACTTCTCAGCAGCGTGACAGGTTATTAAAAGAATGTTAACTTTTTCACTTTCCGTCACTTGCCTGACCTGGTGAGTTCTTTAATCTTTTCTGTTTCTACTGCATTTTTCCATCATACATAGTATTATGCTTTAGGAAATGCTTTAGCTTCATTGCATCTGAATGTAGACCAAGTGTCTAAAGGAGAGGGAAACTTCTCAAACCCAAAGTACTTAATTAGTGTGAAAAGCCACCATGAAACATTCTTCTTCTTACCATGGGTGTCTCCAGGGTGCTATTCCCTATATGGAGAACACCTGTGCGTGACTTTGTTTAACGTGGGGAGACTGGTGCATGGACAGCCACCTCACGGTCCTTGACAGATCTGGGTCAGGATCCAGTGGCATGGAGTCCAAGACGACCGGAGACCTTTTTCTGCTACAGCCTTCAGCCACCTTCCCAGCCGTTGTGACGCTCCATTAAGGTTAACCATCGTCCTCTGCCTGTTCCACCATTGAGGTCTTGGTTGGATTGCTCTTTGTCAGAGATCTGCCCCTCGACCTTACCGCCATGGGTGGCCCTACCAGGAGCATAGCTCCAGATGGCATCGCTCTCAGGATCTCAGGTCCACACAAGCTTCTCCACCACGACAAGGTGACAATCCACGGAGAATATGAAACATTATGATAGGCCATTTATGAGCTCTGCTTCCAAATGGGCCTTATAGAACTGTGATATTTTTTAATGGAGCCAGTTACAATTTGAGTGGTCCCACAAGATTAAATAATTGTGATGTTTATCAATTAATATTGCATGCAGTTTAGATGGAAGTTTTCGGGAGCTTGTGCGTTTTCTGGCTACATTGAAGGCCTTGAGATTCTGCAACAATTAAATGGTGGGCATGTAATGTGGGAATAGCAATTTACCAGACATCACAGATTAATCACAGGTTCAATTTTGAATAACTAAGATAACCAGCAGCAACAGACTTAAACAGAACAACTATAATGTCCAGCTACTAATCTCCGAGACAACTGAAGTATTCCATTTCTTTGGCTTAAGGCAGTGTGCAGATTCTCTGGTCTGCATGTCTGTTTCACTCACTGTATTCTCCCCACAGACTCATTTCTTTGTATTCTTCTTCCTTTGTGTTTTTCTTTTACATTTTCTCAAACTGCTCCCTAGCCTTGTGTTTATTCATTGTGTATCTCTCTGATTTTACCAGAAATCACAATGAATTTAGTCCTCGGGAAAAATAACAAGAATGTAGCCTTTGCTGGTTCGGCTGAAATTCTTCCACAAAACTGTTTGAAAAATCTTCCTAACAATATTTTCAATTCTGTTTACGCCAGGGGTATTACCTATCAGAGATTTCTTTGTAGCTGGGGTATAAAATATCGAGTAAATATATCAGAAGGGCCTTTTTTCCATAGCAAATTTCAGCACCAAAAGGGCCTGTCCCACTTGGCCGTCATTTGCGTTATATGTAAATTAGGTCGACGCGTCGTGATGTGTGGGGTGCGCTTGCATTGCACATGTTGAGGCGTGGAATCGTATGCGGTGGCGCGTGGTATCGCGCGGCGCTCCAGGATTTAGTACAGGAACAAAATCCTTGCGCGCCACCTGCGTGACGTATCACATACGCACGCTGACACATTGGATACGTACGCTGATGCATTGGCATCGTACGTGTATCGCCTGGTGACGCATGGTTACGTCACCGTGCATCAACATTCTTACGTCCTTGCGTTAACGTCCTGCCGCACGCCGCAGGGTACTCTAATGACTTTAAGCGCACCAGCCAGCTGTGCTGACGTGTGACGACGCATGATTTGCGTGCGACGTCACGCATCACGACGCGTCGACCTATTTTACATATGACGCGTAAATGAGGCGCAAATGAAGGCCAAGTGGGACAGGCTCTAAAGACACAACAATCATATTTCCTCCTGGAAGTTGAGAAGTTTTGTTTGTCTTGTAAAAGACTTGAGACATGTGAAAAAGACTGGGTATTGGATGTCTTTTTGCATTGTTAAGGGTCTGTCCCACCAGCATGCGATTGCATGCATCTAGCGTGACCAAATGTGGTGGCTTGAGCCGTAAGGCCTCGCGGGGCCGGTCCCACTTCCAACCGCGGAGCCGTCTGGAGTTGTGCGGGGTTGGTCCCGACATCATACTCACTAATCAGCTGGGCAGGAGGCGGGCCGACTGAATTTTGACGTCGCACGGAGTCGGGCGGTTACATCATCACGCAACGGCACGCTGGGCGATTACGTCATCGCGCTAGGCGTACACCGTCAAGACGCAGCGTACAGCGTCAAGATGCTGCGTACATCGTCGAGACAGTGCGTACAGCGTTGAGACTGTGCATGCGCCCATCGAGGCGCTGCGTACGGCCTCAATGCGGCTGCGGGCCGACAGACCGTTGCCGCGCGGAATTTTTGGACAGTGTCAGTTTTTCGGAGCCCGGCACAACTCCATACGGCTCTGGCGATCGAAGTGGGACCGGCCCCGCGAGGCCGTACGGCTCAAGCGACCACGTTAGGTTGCGCTTGCCGCATGCAGTTGCATGCTGGTGGGACAGGCCCTTTATGCTGGTAACACTCACCTCCTCTGTAACAATGAGCTTTAAAAGTAGCAGCATTTCACTAGATAGAAAGTTGCAAGTTCAATTCTCCAGGGTATGCATACCAATCTTTTTGAAAAATTAAGACAAATTGAATTTTAGAGCAAACAGAAATCCCCCAGGTAATATTTGATTTTGTGTGAGAAAAATATAAATATATTAATTACTAGCAGATAAGACAGAGAGTGAGAGACAATGAAAGTGAGACAGCAATCATTGCTGCCTGGGAACAAAGAATGTTTCTTTCCTCATATTAATTTGAATTCTTGTTCAATGCTAGATGTTAAAAAAAGTATTAGTGACTTCATGTCAGGAAGGAAATCTCCAAGTAATGCTGACCGATTACTCTCAGAGTGAAAAACAAGTTAGGTTCTAGGATAGTCAGAGAGTTGCAGCAGCACAAACACGGGAACTTCAGCCCATCAAGGCCATGCTCCTCTTTTTGTCTATGAATGAACTGCAGATGCTGGTTTAAACCAAAGATGGACACAAAATGCTGGAGTAACTCAGCGGGACAGGCAGCATCTCTGGAGAGAAGGAATAGGTGCCGTTTCGGGTCGAGACCCATCTTCTCATTCACGTTCATGTCATTAGACCATTCGGCCCAAAAAATTTACTCCGCCATTCAATCATGGCTGATCTCTGCCACCTAATCCCATTTTCCTGTCTCCTCCCCATAACCCTTGACACCCGTTCTAATCAAGACCTTGTCTATCTCTGCCTTAAAAATATCTACTGACTTGGCTGCACATTAATTGTCAGAATTATTCTGTTAAATTCCTCCAGCAATTCCTGTCCACTCGGTTCTCAATCCAAGGCAGTAAATGTATAGAACTCTTCAATGGTAATGATTTATCGTAAAAGCAGATAGTGACCAAATTACTTATCAGGTGGGAAAGATGTTGTTGCTGCTTGGGTACACATCTAAGCCTCCCTGCCAATACCTGCAGAAGCATTAAAAATAAATCCTAATGTTCTGTACCACTAATGATAACAAGAGATATAGTTCTATCATGTAAAACACCAATCATTCATGACATAACTATCTAGATGGGGAATTGATTTTTATTATGAGTAGTTGCGAACATCAGAGGATAACATCTAGCAGTTAATGACTTCTGATTTACTTGCTCACTGCGAAACTGTGCAAATAAGTCTCTTCATGAGCTCTTCATGATTGATCAAAGTCACCAAGGAAAGAAGTATCAAGAGGGCACCGTGGGATGGTGGGGCAGCGGTAGAGTTGCTGCCTTACAGTGCTGGCGGCGTCAGATACCCGGGTTCGATCCTGACAGACGGGTGCTGGCTGTACAGAGTTTGTACGTTCTCCCCGTGACCGCGTGGGTTTTCTCCGAGATCTTCCATTTTCTCCCACACTCCAAAGACGTACAGGTTTGTGTGTAAATTGGCTTGGTGTGTGTAGGATCATGTTACTGTGTGGGGTTTGCTGGTGGGCCGAAGGGCCTGTTTCAATCACACAGGTAAGTAAGCCTCAGAGCTGGATCCGCTGAAAGGCCAGGGCCTCCAGTCAGCAAACCAGTCATATTGCAATTTGACTCGATGGCAAATATCAACGAGAGCTGAAGCAGGTAAGATTCTCCAGGTTGTATCAGGTTGTATCCATCTCTTTGGCTCTTCAATAGATAGAGCTGACACATATTTAGAATGGTGATTCCCAAGCTGGAGATTATTAATAAAATACTAGTTTTTTTGTGTAATTATATTATATTTTTAGCTTTTTTATTATTATTCACCCAATAATGCATTTACTTAAATTTACACTTTCATTTTTTTAAATCATGTTTTAATAGCAGTGGATATGGAGCAAGATTTGGAGAAGCTAGACAATATATGCTGTACAAAGTAATTGCCCCTAGTGATAGAGTGTATGGTAATGGGCAGCGGTAGAGTTGCTGCTTTATATCGCCAGAGACCTGGGTTCGATCCTGACTACAGGTGCTTGGCCGTATGGAGTTTGTATGTTCTCCTGTGACCTGCGTGGGTTTTCTCCGGGATCTCCGGTTTCCTCCCACACTCCAAAGATGTGTAGGTTTGTAGGTAAATTTGCCTGGTAAAAATGTAAATTGTCCCTAGTGTGCATAGGATAGCGTTAGTGTGCGGGGATCGCTGGTCAGTGCAACTTGGTGGGCCGAAGGACCTGTTTCCTCCCTGAATCTCTAAATTCAACTGAACCATACAGCCATGGTAGCTGAAGCACAGAATCCAAAGACTATATGCTGTAAAGAGAGGTTGTCATTTTCCATATTATTCTCTCCCTGCTTGCACACAGTGCCAATGAAAAGCATTTCCAACAAGAATCTCAGGGCTTTTAGTACATGCTTGGACCACATCCAGCAAAGAGCTACTATGTCAATGACTGCCAATAACCTCCCCCTCTGACTACTCCTTCTCCACTACATTTTCCTCTTGATAGAGTTCACACAAAGGCTGGCCTTCATAATGGCAGATTGTGCAGAGTGCTGTAGATGACAGCAATGTACCCAAACCTCTCTGGAAAGGCATTATAAAATGCCCCTTGAATACCTCTTGCTCGCTACTTGTCCTGTGGCTCTGATTATATCAATATTCAGCTGCATCATTGGGAACATTGATAGGGTTAAGGAGCAAGGGAAGACTCTTCAAGTACATTGAGGCCAGTATTGAGACTGCAGGTAGCTTGAGAATCACAGGTAGACAAAATTGCTGGAGAAACTCAGCGGGTGCGGCAGCATCTATGGAATGAAGAAATAGGCAACGTTTCGGGCCAAAACCTTTCTTCAGACTGATGCAGGGTGGGGGGGGGGGGGCTGAAGAAGAAAGGAAGAGGAGGGGAGGAGACAGCAAGGGCTACCAGAAATTGAAGTAAATGTTCAGGCCACCGGGGTGCAGACCGCCCAAGCGGAATATGAGGTGCTGCTCCTCCAGTTTCCGGTGGTGCTCACTCTGGCAATGGAGGAGGCCCAGAACAGAGAGGTCGGATTCAGAATGGGAAGGGGAGTTGAAGTGCTGAGCCACAGGGAGATCAGGTTGGTTAATGCGGACCGAGCGGAGGTGTTCGGCGAAACGATCGCCAAGCCTACGCTTGGTCTCACCAATGTAGTTCAGCTGACATCTAGAGCAGCGGATGCAATAGATGAGGTTGGAGGAGATGCAGGAAAACCTCTGTCACACCTGGAATGACTGCTCGGGTCCATGAATGGAGTCGAGGGGGATGTAAAGCGACACGCGTAGCATCTCTTGCGGTTGCAAGGGAAAGTGCCTGGGGAGGGGGTGGTGCGGGTGGGAAGGGAAGAATTACAAGTGACATGACCACCAGAGACAAAGCAAAAACCAGAGGAAGTTTCAGCTCAGCGTTGCAGCCATTTGGATAGGCAGTATTCATCCTCCTTGAGATTCATGTGGAGATTTGTGGCGATTTAATGGGAATCTGAGGTGTAATTTAAGGTGAAGGGGAAAAGATTTAATAGGAATCTGCGAGTTAACTTTTTCACACAAAGGGTGGTAGGTGTATGGAACGAGCTATTTGAGGCAGGGGCTATTGGAACATTTAAGAAACAGTTAGACAGGTACACGGATAGGACAGGTTTGGAGGGATATGGGGCAAGTGCTGGAAGGGGAGCTAGTGTAGTTGGGACATGTTGGCCGGTGTGGACAAATTGGGCTGAAGAGCCTGTTTCCACGCTGTATGGCTCGATGACTCGATGAACATAACTATTTGTGTTCGCATAAGGACCTTGAAGCAGCACATGATTGAGACCCGTCTGTCAGGAAAACTTGCAATTCTGACCAATGTGTGTGATACATCTCCAACTATTTCCCTGCTTCAAGTGGAAGGAGCCAATTCCCTTGTACTTAAGCAAAGAGCATCCATGATCTCTCTGTGAATGATCTGAGAAACGGTAAACTTCACCTGACGGGCATTGCTGGAAGTCTGTCTTCAAGAGTTTACAGATCTCTGTCACCCTTGCTTTTGAAAAACAAACAAATACCTCCTCTACAAGCTGGAGGCAGCAGCTTATCTCCAGTTTATTGTTCAGTGAAATTCTCTGCAAGTCCTCTTTTTCAAAATCCCCAGGGGTGACTGCACTGCCTAAATACACCCTCTTCCCTCCAACTTTTACTCACTCCCGTGCAACGTCCTCAGTGAGACCAGTACTAAGGCACTCATGCCAAAGTGGTAACCGCTGAAGAAATGATTGTGCACCTCACTAAATGTCACTGTAGCACCTTAAGAGACGCAGCAACATTTAGTCTCCTCAGTAATGTACTGCAAACTTGAGTGAAGTGACCAAGTGGCCCATTGATATTGAAGCTGCTGTGTGTGGAATGTTATTAAAAAAAAGCTGTCTTCCTCTGAATGCCCCACAATATTTCATGATCAAACAAATGTGATTCAATTTCAACTGGAGACTGTGAAAACACTGTATGAAAATCAACACCTTTTGAGTGCTCTCGATACAAAGAGAGTTCTGCAAACATCATACACACATAAATGGCCTTTATGGCCTCTTGAGGAGTTCCCGCATTCTGGGAACTGGTCACGTCCTCATTTTGGTCGCCACATAAATAATTTAGTGGCCTTTTGTAAATCTTGAAGTTTTACTGCATTTCTGTGACTGATTTGCAAAAGGTCATCGTAGGAGCACACAGAAACTTTGCACAGAGCACACAAATTTTAATCATAAATTGAAGCAATTCTGGAGAGATTTCAGGAATGAGAGAAATTGTAATTCCTCGATCGGGAAGAAACGAGTTGCCTGCAAGTCTTTTCCAGTTAATAAAGTTCTATTCTGATATACAGTCGCAGCAATTGTGCATGTTTATGGTTAAACTTGTGAGATAATGTCTGAACGAGCTATAAATAATTGTTTATGTAAATTGTTTGTAAGCCTTGTGCAATCAATTCTCTTTTAACTTGCATATAATCAAACCTTATTTTTATTTTACCCCCAAGGGACCTATTCAGACAAGAGTTATAATTACTTTGTCAAGTACAGCTGAGGTTTCTCAATTCTCTCAGGAGGAAGGAAGAAGGTCAAGAATTAATTTTCCTTCCTTAGCTGCAGGTAGGTTTCTTGCATGCACAGCTGGGACAGCGAAGAGCAGACATTATAATGAGGCAGACGGAGCACTTCAACCAATTTTCCAGCCTCGTTCGAGGAAGATGCGCTCCAGTGAAGGGACCAGAAGAAGCAGGCCAGGCTTTGGGCTCAGACCTGCTTTGATCAGAAGATCAAAGAGTACCAGCCAACTAAATCTGCTCAGAGAGTAAAAGTTACAAGGTTTGCTCAATGACTTGTAGGGAAAGAAGGACCAAAAGCCAGTTCTTTCCACTGCTACAACCCACTGTGGCAGCTATAATGGGCCTGTCCCACATAAGCGACATTTTAGGCGACTGCAGGAGACTATGCAGTTGCCACATGTTCGCGGGTGGTTGCCGGGGAGTCGCCTTCATGGTCGTGAGGAGTTCTCGCAGTCTGGGAACTGGTCGCGTCCTCATTTTGGTCCGCAAATTTTTCAACATGTTGAAAAATTAGCGGCGACCAGAATGAAGCCGCCATGGAGAGGAGCGAGAATTCTCGTGCCTTAGGTGGGTCGCCAGGAGGCCCTAGTTGGTTGCCAGGAGGTCGAAGGTTCTCATAGGTTCTCATAGGTTGTAGCCGGTGCTGACCAGTGAATTTCATTGGCTCATTGGGAAAAAATCATAAGCAGTAGTTTTCAGAACCAAGGGATAACCGACAAAATGTTACGTCCGCCGAGCTTCACAGCCGTATATCTCTGGCTTCTTAAAAGTTGTCTCCACTCCTTCTCCCTCCTTCTCCCACCCCCCCCCTCTTTTAAAGGACTTACCGTACACTGTGCTTTAGCCGTCTTAATTACAGCGCCAACCTTCCAGTTCATCGCGGTGTGCGTGTCTGTATCACCTTGCCTTTGCACCGTGTGAATTTCACTCGGACAGCACTCCCCCTGCTTGCCCTGTCCCTCGCCTGCATAACGGGCTGGTGAAGGAAGCGATGTGTGTGTGTTCCACTCTGACAGTCGCCATTCCAGTTGCCAGTTTTTCAGGCGACTGCCGTCAACTTGACAGTCGCCGGCAGTCGCCTGAAAAATCGCCTGTGGAACTGGCCTCTAAGGGGGTCAGGTTTGTTTATGAGCTTCAGATTACATGGCATTTGAGATAATGGTGATGAAGCAGTTTTTGGTGCACGTTGCCTAAATATTGTTCAGACGTGGTAGAAGAGAAGCAAGAGAATTTGCCACATAATATCTGAGTGACCTAAACATAATTAATATGCTTTATGAAACTTTATACAACATTCAAAATGTCAGCATGTGATGTTAGCATGCAAAGGTTTAACATCATCATGCCAAATTCCAATCTTTGTTGTCCAAAAAGAGATAGCAAAGTAAAAAATGGCAAAAGTTTCCTCAAAAGGTAGAGAAAAATCAGTTGCAGTTATTGTAAGAAATCATTAGTTTTAAACTCTAGCCTTACATATTATGAAAGACACAAACACAGCAATTAAATAGATTAAAAAGGAAATGATCAATTAACGTGGACTCCTCATCACATGGAAACCATGTATGTGCCAGATTAGAAGCAGCTATTAGTAATGATAATGTAGGATCATCAGACGATATTTTCCACAGTACAGATATCCAAAATGTCATAAAATTGCAGTCAGAATGGTTGAATGCAGAGACTGGAAGTACATTATGCTATAAATGAGAGAACATTTGTGACTGAAATGCAGATGACTTCATATGATGAAGAGGTTGAAAAGCATTACCGATACTCTAACAAATCCAGTTGGAAAGCTGGTCATGTTTTCTTGTGAGATAAATTATTTCATGGAGAATCCACTGCAGGAAATATTAAAGGTAAAAGACAACTAAAGCAATCCCAGTGAGTGGTTGCATAATTTCTCAATGTTATGATAATTACTTCGATAAAATGAATTCACTGAGCAAAAGCAAGATCCAACAGGTCTAGCAGGGTGGTGCAGCGGTAGAGTTGCTGCCTTACAGCGCTTGCAGCGCCGAGGACCCGGGTTCGATCCTGACCATGGGTGCTGTCTGTACGGAGTTTGTACATTCCCCCCGTGACCGTGTGGGTTTGCTTCGAGATCTTCGGCTTCCTCCCACTCTCCAAAGACGTACAGGTTTGTAGGTTAATTGGCTTGATATATGTGTAAATTGTTCCTAGTGTGTCCCTCGCTGGTCGGTAGGGACTCGGTGTGCCAAAGTGACTGTTTACGCGCTGTATCTTTAAACTAAACTATTAACAAAATAATCTGTAAAAGTTTGTATGTTTTCACTATTAATTTTGCATCGGAAATCTGACAGATATTCTTCAGGAACTACTGAACTCATTTGGATTCAATAAACGTGGTATCTCTTCCAATATCATATTAATATCAATTATATTAATATCTAGTAAAAATAAGATGAAACCAAACGTAGAATTAATTTTTAAGGTTGAATTTGTTGACTGATATTGAACAGTGATTAAACGTAATAGGAAATTCTACTTTGGCAATATTGATATTTCATACACAAACTGCAGGTAGATAATTCTGTTTACATTCAATACACAAATTTGCTATGATAAAATTTAAGACCAACTATTTTAAACTCAATCAAAGAACTGTTATGAATATAAAGTACATACAGTCCACTGTTTTACTGCAATGGCTACACAACATCCATAATTCATAACTTGGCCCAATGTGGTTATCAATTTTTGATTTTGATTTCTGTAGTTTTCTCATTATACACATTGACCTACAGCTAAATATACCTTTTAATACATTGAAGAGTAATAGCAATAAAGATCTGTTATTTATGTGTTATTTGTGGTGTAGATGTGCAATTACAAGCATTTCTGCTGTTAAATGAAGTTGAATACTGGTACTTTGTTTACAACCTAGAGGCAATTGCTTTGTAAGTGTCATTATCTGCCATGGAATTGCAGATTCTGTGCAAATTAATTGCTCCATCTGTGATACCTTTTCAATATTTATTCTGGGAGGAGCTGATGAAAATGTGAGAAGAATTTAAAAAAGGAATTAGTATAGAATTTGTGTAAATAGGCCACTGATGGTCATTAGGGCTCAATGGGCTTATCTGCCAAACTTTTAACTTCCATAAAAGATTTATCAATTTAGTTTAAAAAAACGGCAAGACATTAACTGACTTTATATGTTATACTGAAGCAGCACTTTACATCAATTTCTAACAATAACTTATTGGTTTGAATCGATATGGAAAAACTCACAGGATTAAAAAGTAGCCAATTACACAGGCAGTCTTCAGAAAAATCTTCAGCCAGGAGCTTCAAGTTGCAGATCTGATAAGTAATATATCTGTCAGAGTGGCAGGTGCTATCATTGAATGGGAGAGGATGCTGAAATGGTGAGTGGTTGATGGAGGAGGGGTGTGGGGTAATAAAATGCACTCAGGGTGGGGGGAAAAGGAAGGAGGGTGCCTGATGAAATGTGCGCATGTGAAGGAGTCATACAGTACAGAAACAGGCCCTTCCACCCAATAAATTGGTCAGATATCCCTCATTGGGAGGAAAATGAAGGTGGTTCCTTTTTAAGCAAAACTCCAATTCAATGTCATTCTTATGTGGTTAGGCAATCCAATGCCTTTGTGCCAAAAATAACAAAATCTCCCAAGGCCAAAGTGGGATAATTTTCATTTACTGGGTGCAGACTAATGTCACGAGGATGCACTTTATGTGTTGTTATGTAAACAAATGGAACAGTTATTTTGCACACAATAAGGCGCAGTAAATATAAAATTTATGAGTGACTAGTGAATCTGTTTCCAATTGTTTTGACCAAGCCTCTGTGGTCAAGAAACATGCCTCATCATCAGGGGCATGGACAGGAATTTGAATTTTCCAGCATTTGTGGGTACACATCTGCAAGCTCCGTGTTGCAGTGTGAAAACCTGTAAAATGGTGCCTTTCTGTGGCAACAGGTTGTCAGCAGCACAGCAGAACATCATCAAATATAATAGTTCTGAGCTTACCTGTATAAAGGAAATAGCAAAAATAAACGCTACAACCTCATATAAGCTCTGAACTACGTAGACTATTATTGTTATTATTGCACTATTGGTGTTTTTTCTGTGTGTACGAGAAGCAATAGGTGAAAAATCGAGGCTATTCTTCAGACTTTTTGGTGCGATGGCTGGGAAACATCACTGACTTGAACGACTCACAAAGAAATCATCTCTCACAGTCCACCAAGAAGCTTACAAACTCCACCTCACTGACTACAAAGATGCCCTCATTGCTGCAAAATCTGCCTACCTCTCCTCCATATTCACCGACCCCTGCCTAAACCACAGAACCCTCTTCTCCACAGTGGGCAACCTCCTCAAGCCTCGAGCCAACACTCTCCCTACCTCTACTCCGGATCTCTGCAACTCATTCCTCCACTTTTTCGCTGATAAACTCAGCACCATCTATCAATCTTTATCCCCTGCACCCGACTCCGCAGCATCTACTCCACCACCTACCAAGGCCTCTCCTTTCAACATCTCCACTGACCTCCTTACCCCTCCTCTACACTGCTTCCTCTCCCAGTTTGACCTGGTCACCCCTACTGAAATCTCCAAACTCATCAGCTCTTCCAAACCCACTACCTGCTCCCTCGACCCTCTCCCCACTCCCCTGCTGAAGTCCTGCCTCCCCGTTCTCTGCCCCTACCTCACTAATCCCAAGGAATTGTCCCCTCCGCTTTCAAAACTGCTGCTGTCACACCAATCTTAAAGAAACCTGGTCTTGATCCCTCCTCTCTCATTAACTACCGCCCAATCTCAAACCTCCCCTTTCTTTCAAAAACCCTGGAGCGTATCGTTGCGTCACAACTTCATTCCCACCTCCTTGCGTATAACCTATTTGAACCCCTCCAATCTGGCTTTCGCCCCCTCCATAGCACAGAAACTGCTCTCCTCAAAGTCCTCAACGACCTCCTCACCTCTGCTGACACCGGTTCCCTCAACATCCTCATCCTCCTCGACCTGAGCGCAGCCTTCGATACAGTGAACCATAACATCCTGCTCACCAGACTCAAAGACCTCGGCATTGAAGGTTCTGCACTCAGCTGGCTCCGTTCCTACCTTTCCAACAGATCCCACTTCATCTCTCTCCACAACCACACCTCTGCTACAGCCACAGTCACTCAAGGCGTTCCCCAAGGCTCCGTACTCGGCCCCCTCCTCTTCATCATCTACATCCTCCCCCTTGGTCAGATACTCCGCCACTTCAACCTGGACTTCCACTGTTACGCCGATGACACCCAGATCTACCTCGGCACCAAATCCCCTCACAATGCCCCCCTCTCCCATATCAACTCCTGTTTGTCAGCTATAAAAACCTGGATGCAACATAACTTCCTCAAACTCAACAGCGATAAAACAGAATTCCTCCTCATAGGCTCCACTTCCACACTCAGCAAAATGAATAACCCCACTGTCACCATCGACGGCACCACTGTCTCCCCATCTTCCCAGGCCCGCAACCTTGGCGTGATCTTTGATTCCACCCTCTCCCTTGAGCCTCACATCCGCCATGTCATTAAAACCTCCTTCTTTCACCACCGCAACATCGCCGAAATCAGGCCCTCTCTCACACCTCCCGCTACTGAAAGACTCATCCATGCCTTCATCTCCTCCCGACTGGACTACTGCAACTCACTTCTCCTTGGCATCAGCTCCACCTACATCAACTGACTCCAACTGGTCCAGAACGCAGCCGCCCGACTCATCACCCACACCAAATCCTGGCATCACATCACTCCAGTCCTCAAACAACTTCACTGGCTTCCCATCTCCCACCGGATCGCCTACAAAATCCTGGTCCTCACCTACAAAGCCCTCCACCATCTGGCCCCCCCATATCTCACTGACCTCCTCTCCCCCTACCAACCCTCACGGTCCCTCAGATCCACATCAGCCGGTCTCCTCTCCATCCACAAGTCCAACCTCCGCAGTTTTGGGGACAGAGCCTTCTCCAGGGCAGCTCCCAGGCTCTGGAACTCCATCCCCCAACTGATCCGCAATTCCGTGTCCCTCACCATCTTCCAGTCCCGCTTCAAGACCCATCTCTTCACCTCTGCCTATCCTTAGCCCCACGTCCCCCTCCCTTTTCATCTGTGCTTGAATTGCCTCATATTGTGTTTTGAACTGAATTCTGTCTTTAATTTGTGTACTAGTCATGTCTCTACTATTTATTTCATTCCCCTTACATGTTTTTCCTCTACTTGCTAAATTTTTGTAAGGTGTCCTTGAGACTCTTGAAAGGCACCCATAAATAAAATGTATTATTATTATTATTATCACTGATTCCCTCTCTCCAGAGATGCTGCCTGTGCCTGTCCCGCTGAGTTACTCCAGCATTTTGTGCCTATCTTCATATTAAACCACTATCTGCAGTTCCTTCATATTTATATAAATAATAATCTATATATATATATGTGTATTTGTGAGTATCTGTATATACACACACACTGAGCTTTTTTTATCTTGTTTATTATATTGTTTACAGTGTACTATGTTTACATATTCTGTTGAGCTGCTGCAAGTAAGAATTTCATTGTTCTATCTGGGACATATGACAATGAAACACTCATGCCTCTTGAATGTATGTGTAAGCTGACCTGACCTCAACTTGGACATAATTGTTTTTGTTCCGTTATAATGGTGGGCTTGTGTTAGAGTTAAATGAAAGATATACCATTGCTAATATTCTTTGTGTTTGTTTCGACTCACTAAAATTCCCAGATGGTGTTCCAATCCTCAGGAAGCTCATTGTGGTTAATATAACATTTGTGAACCTTCCTACTGGAGGGTGGGATTCCTGAAGGTGAATGCATTGAAGCAATTCACATTAAATGTGACATGAAAGATTTCTTGTATCAGGTCACACATGATCAGGCCATTTGGTGATCAGTTAAAATTCACGCTTGTGAATGTTGTGAATTCCAGCAATGAGACTGGATGTCCCTAACTTCATATTATAATACTATTCAGAACAGCTATGTAAAAATAAAAACTCCAATGTAAAAGCCAGTCAACTGGAAAGGCCCACTTTCAATGCAATGAGAACAGATCTGGCCCAGCTAAATTGGATTCACAGCTTGGCAGGCAAAGCAGTAAGTTAATAATGGGATGTCAGTAAGATAGAAATATTTGAGCTATATTTTAATACCTCCATGAGATAAAAGAGTACAGAAGTTAAAAACAGTGCTCCCTGGTTGACCAAAAAGTTAAAAAGTTAAAAATAGCAGAGTATGTGGTGACATTACATAGTGGTTGTTAGATTAGAACGAGAGTCATTAATTGTTTTTGCTGTGATACAAGCTTGAATCTTGCCATAGAATGTGATTGTATAAATTTCAGATAGAATTATAGATAATGGTTAAATTACCAGGGTAATAATAATAATAATACATTTTATTTATGGGCGCCTTTCAAGAGTCTCAAGGACACCTTACAAAAATTTAGCAAGTAGAGGAAAAACATGTAAGCGGAATGAAATAAATAGTAGAGACATGACTAGTACATAAATTAAAGACAGAATTTAATTCAAAACACAATATGAGGCAATTCAAGCAGAGATGAAAAGGGAGGGGGACGTGGGGCTAAGGATAGGCAGAGGTGAAAAGATGGGTCTTGAGGCGGGACTGGAAGTTGGTGAGGGACACGGAATTGCGGATCAGTTGGGGGAGGGAGTTCCAGAGCCTGGGAGCTGCCCTGGAGAAGGCTCTGTCCCCAAATCTGTAGAAACTTGAGTAGAAACTCAAGGGTCTCAAACTAACAAACCAGAATTCAAATTCTACCATGATCATTGTGGGGTGGCACATAATCCATCGATGAGAGCTACCATTTCACAGTACCAGCAAAAGGAGCTCAAGTTGCATTTGTATTGAGTTTGCACATTCTCCTTCTGACCATTTGTGGGTTTCCACTCATCACAAAGAAGTGCAGATCAGTAGGTTAATTGTCCCTGGTAAAGTATCTCAATTAAGAATCAGGGAGGAATGATTGAGAATGTGGAGAGAATAAAATGGGATTAGTGTGGAAGTAGTGTGTCAGACTATTTCATGGATTCAGTAAAGTGAAGGTTCTGTTTGTCTGCTGCATTGGTCCGTGATGAGGTTCCAGGGTGTATAGCATTGAGCCTACACTATTTACACATTCAGGAATCAATGGTATACTCTGTTGATGGGCAGCTCGTGGTTCACATGTATAACCCAAAGTGTAACGTGTGAAATCTGTTGCTCTTTCAAGCTTCAGTAAATCCTCAATTTAAGATTATTACCACTGCTCAATGCACTCCATTCTAGATGGAAATTAATTCCCCAATCCTTGAGCAAATCTGGTATAATGCTCCAAATCAGGAAACATGGCAGAAAGCAACCACAACCTGGAATAATCAGAAATGAATGAAACTCTCTACTGCCAAGAAGATGATACTGCATGTGGTTGTGGACTACAGCAGAAAGAAATCAATGACCACTTATTCTGAAAATATCTTCCTCCCGACACATTGCACGTCAAACAAGTGGACCGTGAACCCATCGTTTCTTCCCAGGCCATTATGTCCTGGCTGTTATCAGGCAACTGAACCATCCTACTAACAACTAGAGAGCAGTCCTGAACTACTATTTAAATCATTGGAGACCCTCAGGCTATCTTTGATTGGAGAAGACACAAAAAGCTGGAGTAACTCAGCGGGACAGGCAGCATCTCTGGAGAGATGGAATGGGTGGCGTTTCTGCACAAGACCTTCTCGACCTGAAACATCACCCATTCCTTCTCTCCAGAGATGTTTCCTGACCCGCTGAGTTACTCCAGCATTTTGTGTCTATCTTCAGTTTAAACCAGCATCTGCAGTTCATCCCTACACCATCTTTGATCGGACTTCATCTTGCACTGTGTGCTATTCACATTATTCCCTTTATCATGTATCTATACAATGGTTTGATTGTAATCATGTATTGTCTTTCCACTGACTGGATAGCATGCAACAAAATCTTTTCACTGTACCTCAGTACATGTGACAATAAACTAAACTAAACTAAAACTGCTCCCACATGGCCTAAGGAGGATAAAACCTGCTGTCCTACATAGTTTTCTCCTCTTCCGACTTCCTCTTCTGGCAAGGAGACTTCATCCTTGAAGTTTCTCCCCTTGCTCCTGATGTTCCGGGTCTATATCAGAGAGTCCTCGAGACTCCCAAATCTATAGCAGCCTTTTTCTCAATCAGTCCAAATCAGTATCCAGACACTTCAAATACACAGCGCTATCTGGCATAAGTTTTATTCAAACTGAACTATCAAAAGCCTGCAACCAATTATGATCCCTTTAAATAGCACACCTACCAGTTTGCTGGAGAATGATTTTCAGCACTGAATGTTGTGTAAGGCTTTGTGCATCTTAATAGCGTAATTTATCATCTTCTGTGAAATTGCACAAATTAATCTTGGCTAATTTTGGGGGTTGCTCGTGTACCAATGCTTTATGCTGTCTTAGCTGGAGATCATAAATCAGCAAGGATAGCGTGTGATCAGCTGACGGGATGGGCCCCAAGGTGGGCACGGGAAAAGGGGATTCCACTTCTCCGTCAAAGTCTTGGAGAAGTTATGGCACAGCTGGAGTGAGGATCAAAGTATTTTGAGAATCAACAAACACAGACAGGCTTGCCTCAATAATGATCAGATATGTCATCTATCATTGCAGCTGAGCTGTCCTTTTTAACCAATTCCCCAATGTATTTCCATTGATCATAGTCCAGTAATGCCAGTTGCCATGTAATATGTATTCGATGCCTCTGCTGTCATATTTTAGTCTGCAAAATTAACAGGGACGCAGATTGGAACATAGTCCGAGGACTCACCAATGAGGTAGATAGTAGTTCAGCCATCTTCCTACCACAACCAGAGAGGAATAGGAATAGGAATACTTTATGTTCACATGTGGCTCAGCTCAGTGAGATTCTTTGCTTGCTTACACAATGTATACAAATAGCAGCCACCTATGGCGCGGACAAAGTTACAAAGCATGCCGGCTCCCCCTTTTGTCCCCGCTCCCAATAATTGTCCTGCGCCAGGTCCCCATTGTCCAATATGCTTCCCTTCCTCCCTCACTACGTTCCCCCCATGCCGGGTCCTCCATTGTTCTTCCCCATCCCCCTCACAGTGGTCCTCCACTCTCTCATCAACCATTGACCGCAGGTCATCAACCACAGGTCAACCCGCGAGGCATTGCCGCCGCTGCGAGGCTTCACCACCACCGAGGCCCCATCGTCGCCAAACTGTGCCACTGCCATCACTGAGGCCTCACCGCTGTTGACGTCCCACTTCACGCCTCCGTGCTGTCGACCCGGGTCCCAGCCACAGACTCCATCGGCAGCTTTACCCATCCCGGGCTTCTACCTGCGAGGCCCCGGCCGGGCTTCTACGTGGCAATCCGGGAGAGATCGCGACTCGATAAAGGCCTCCGGTCACGTTCCCACGTTTCCAGTCGCAGCCCGTCAGGAAGCCTACTGGCCGAGCAACCCGTCGGGAGAGCAGTGCTGAACTAATATCTGACTCATTGGTGACCCTCGGACTGTCATTGATCAGACTTTGCTGGCTCTACCTTGCACTAAACATCATTCCCTTAACATGTATCTATACACTGTAAATGGCTCGATTGTAATAATGCTTGTCTTCCTGCTGACTGGTTAGCACACAGCCTGAGCTTTGCATTGTACCTTGGTACACGTGACAATAAACTAAACTGAACTGGAGATCGAATTCATACAGACGTGAATCTTTCCTCCTGTTGGGATATTCCCATCTCTTTTTATGTTCCAATTTGCATCCCTGCTAATCTAGCACACTAAAATATGACAGCAGTAGCATTAAATATATATAACATGGCCATTGGCATCACTGGTCTGTGCCCGACATCTTTCGTATACACGTGTCCTCCCTTCATGGCAGCAGGCAAAGTCTTAAGATTTGCATGGGCATCAATGATTTAACAATAAAAGACATTAGCTGCAGGATTGCATTTCTCTCTTTCTTCAGATTTTAATTTCCGTTTAGTCTCAACTATATAATTCTTCTCTCAACCCTCTTGCCCATCGCCCCAGTCACTCCACTCCATCTGTAGCACAGAATAACAAATTGCAATTCGCTCTCCTGATCTAATTATTGCTGATTTTGAAACTCCACTTCGTCTGAAGAAGGGCCTCAACCCAAAATGGCACCTATTCCTTTTCTCCAGAGATATTGTCTGACCTGCTGAGTTAATCCAGCTCTGTGTCAACCTCCACTTCGTTTACCTACATAGCTGGACCATCTCCAACTTTGTGTCTACAGCAAGATATAGGATTGAAACTGGGAGGAAAAAAAACCTACATATCAAATCAATGGAAGAGCTAAACAGGGAAATTATGACAGTTGATAGGTTTTACTGGTATAATGCTGTTACTGGCTGCATAATTCTTGGAGTGATTGGTTTTCTAAAATAGAAAGCGAAGAGAGATAAGAACATGCATTCATTTTTAGCTGAACTGGAGCCAACATTTCTCATCTAAAACCCAGTAAATACAAAAGAATGTGACATGCAATGCTGCCATGCAAATCTACACCAATACTCAGGTCTTTCCCTATCATTAATGAAGAATGCAAATCTACATTAGTTGGAACATTAACACATATCTTAAATTCATTCTTGCCTTTCAAAAAGTGATGAGCTTTCGAAGCCATTAACCTCAGTGGGAGTGAAATATATTAGTGCAATGCCGATCAGAAAATAGGAGATGCAGAAGATATTTTCAAAAGGATTATCCTTTACTCCTCCTGTCATTTTGTTGGAACAGCCAATGAAATCTCATCATATTGGTGCAAAATATACTTATCTAATTTTTTCAGAACCCAGAAAAAATGTACTCACGCTGATTTATATAAAAAACGTAGTTACTGGTACCTCTTTCCCACTTCTTCACAAGTATCTTCAAAGCTACCATATTAATGAACTTGTCTATAGGTCTCATTGTCCCTTGGTCCCACACAACAAAACCCATACCACCTTTTCATCGAAAACCAACAAATGGATATCACGGCTACAGCTTTTTAGTCAAATTTTGAATTGTTGCATTGGACATCCTCTACTGTCATAACATGCACATTGAAAATAATCAAATATGTTTATCTTCATTATTGTGTCTTTCTTGTGTTACACTGTGAATGTAGCCGTTCCACCCCACCAGGTTCCAGTGCCAAAAGCTGGAGGCCTAGATATCCAGCAACCCTAATGAATGGGGTAGACAGGTAAGGTGGCAGACAATCTGAACATTAGTAAAATTGAAATGGTGGATAGAAAGGGGAAGGGTGGGTGGGGAGGGGACCACTCATCCATGTACCTCATCTCCTACTTCCATCCTGTGACCCAGGAAGCTCTTCCAGGCAAGGCAGAGGTTCATGTGCACTCCTCCAACCTCATCGACTTGGTCCTCCTGATGTGGCCTCCTTAACATCAGGAATACATTTTATCCAAACGTCTCTCCCAGATGCGATAAATGTTTGTTTCAAAACGCTAATATAACACATTCATTTGTAGGATGTACAAAGTTGAATAAATTTTGGAGTGATATATTTGATATATTTACAAAGCTCTTCAAGTCAAGAATAGAACCCAAAATGGAATGGATTATATTTGGAATAATAGGAGAAGATACCAATTTAAATAAAGACCAAAATGTTTTTTGTTTTGTTTTTTAAATTATGGGTTAATAATTGGAAAGAAATTGATACTTAAATTTTGGAAAAATACAACCATACCAACTGTTAAAATGTGGATTAGGAATATGATGGACAAAGCACGCCTTGAAGAAATGAGACTCCGACTAATAGATAAATATGACCAATTCTTAAGGAGTTGGTCTCCTTTCATCGACTTTTTGGAATCATGTGATGCAGCGGTACCATAAGGATTGCTGATTTCAGTTCATGACGTGGATAGATTTACATCTCCAAATATAGATTTGAAAAATTCTCTTTTAAGGGGCCTTCTCTTCTATTTCTACTTTCCACTTTTTCTTTTTTCTTTTATTTATTTTTTTTTTATATACACACTTCACGTTTTTCTACTCTCTACCATCTATTTTTCAACTTTTTCCCCTTTCTATTGTTTTCTTTTTCTTGTCTTGCTTACTTCCTTCTCATAACATAAAACTAGAGGTTGTACATAGAATGGATTACAGTATGACATAGTTAGCACCTAAAATTAGGTTCCACTGTATTGTTTTGTACTCTATTAACTTCTAATAAAATAAACAAATAAAAAAAATAAAAAAAATAAAACATCAGGGAGACCAAGTGAAGATTAGGTGACAGTTTTGTTAAATACTTGCCAAAGACTGCTGGTAGCAAATAATTTAAGCTCCCATTCCCATCCCCACATTGAACTTTCTCCATTGCCAGAGTGACGCCCCATGTAAACTGAAGAACATTCAGCTCGGGTATCTTACAACCGAATGGTATGAACATTGAATTTGCCAATTTCAAGTAATGCCCCCTTTCTTGCTTTTGCCTCTCATTACCCTGCAGCATTCCCCCATTTCCCACACTCATGTACCATCCGACATAATTTCATTTCCATTTTATCCCTCCTTTCCTCCACTCTACCTGCCCCCTTCCACCCAAACCCCTTGCTCCAACTTTACATTTCACTCCTCTTCTTCCTTCTTTCTCCAACATCCTTTTGTCTCCTTTTCACCTCTAGACTTTGTCAATAACTCCACCCATCTGCCAATCAACCTCCTTACCTGTATACATCTATCACTCACCAGGCTTTGCCCCGTCCCCACCCCTCTCCTTTTTCCAGCCCTCCTCCAATCAATTTAAAGGATAGTCCCAACCCAAAACTTTGACTGCCCACAGATGCTGCCTGAGCGATTGTGTTCTTCCTTTACTCCAAAGGGGAAATAGGGCAAATTCCAGGATGCCAGATCAGGAAATCGAAGCCTGGGACTCAGGGTCAAGGTGAATAGATGTAGAATGGGGATAGTGATGAGGGCATGCTGACTGCAGTGTTTGGAGGTAACTATTCAATGAAGCCAAGTAATATTATTCCAAAAGTGTAGGAAGGAACTACAGATGCTTGTTTAAACTGAAGATAGACACAAAAAGCTGGAGTAACTCAACGACTCAGACAGCATCTCTGGAGAAAAATAGGTGACGTTTCGGGTGGAGACCTAATCCTAATGCCAGTCTGAAGAAGGGTCTTGACCCGTAACATCATCTATTATTTTTCTCTAGAGATGCTGTCTTACCCACTGAGTTACTCCAGCTTTTTGCATCTATCTGGTTTAATATTATTCCAATACACTGTTTAGCTGGGAAGACTAATCCATCTGTTTTTCTCAGGAGTGCTAATGGTCGTTGGTCATTGAAGGGCAATCTGACTCGTTCCACCTTGTGCTTCAAAAAGAGATTTGGTTCTGGAAATGACATTGTCCTGATATGACCTTTATGGTTCATGAGTGCATGGACAACTTATGCCAAAAGTGCTCAGTCTAGTTTTCAGAGTGAAGTATAACAACCTAGAAATGGTCGCATCACATTTCACTCCTGATAATAATCGATTTTCAACTGGATAAAAGATGCTGTAATTGAATTTCATTCCTTAGTCCGTCAAATTCAAATCTGTGCTGGAAATCAATAGTGAAGCATCATCTGAAGTTTCATTTTTGCATTACCTTTATGGCTACCTTGTAATATTAGTGCCTCTCCCTGCACCGTTTCCAAGTCCTTTTCGTCTGATAAGATTATCAAACTCCCAAGTCATGAATTGAATTAAAGGAAACTCAGATACATACTGTAATGAAGCAATTTTCAGCTCAACATGACCTGAATGACCCAGGTTTGTTCCTGATTCAGGTGACATACTTCAACCTGACATTTTAATCTATTAAAATAATAATTATCACTCTAACCATAGAGGAATGATGATTATCACTGATTGTGCTAAATACACAACAAGCAGTGCTTTCCAGTCCCAATCATTGAGAGGTACAAGTGCTTTCAGTCCCTCCATATAGCTGCTGCAAGGCTCTTTTAGATTTTCCAAATTGATGAGGGTTGCTATGTTTACCAATTTGTCACAGTCTTAGCGGGGACGCCAGAAACTAAGGTGGACCACACATTGCCAGCATATCTTCTTTTTTCATTTCCCTGAAGTTCTCACTCTTGTTCTTCTTTCAAACAAGCCATCAGAGGAAATTAAGCCAACTTGAAGTGGAAAAAAAACCCCATAGTCTCAGCATCAATTATTAACATGGATAAAGTCCAATCAGCCTGTTAAAACCCCTATTTGAGCTGAGGTACTGGTCCAGAACAAGCTCCTCTGCTTTATCTCCACTTTGAATATACATGCGGCATATGCAAAAAATGGAAACAATTGGCACCAATTGAATGTTTTCCGAAATGATAAAACATAGGGAAGTAATTTCCGATTAACGATACATCAACAATAAAATAATGCAAAAATGGACTTTATGGACTACATAAAATGGACTACAATTTGGAGGCTGCAAAAAAAAACTTCAACCAGTGAAGATGTAGATGTAGAATGCTTTAGCATTCTAGAAAATGCAAGGTCGACAAAAATGCTGGAGAAACTCAGCGGGTGAGGCAGCATCTATGCAGTGAAGGAATAGGTAACATTTTGGGTCGAGACCCTTCTTCAGACTAGAAAATCTTTGGAGGGAAAAAAATGTTCTGATGGTCAGAGGGGTTTGAATATAATTTAAATGCATAGATGTGGACACAAATTTGTATTTTATTTTATTTTAATTTATTCCTTTTGTAACCACATTGTGACCTAAAATCAAGATAATGGTTTATTTCAGATTTACACTGTACCCAACCTTTAAGAAAACTTCTCTGAAATTCTACAAGGAAAGACCAATGTATCAGGTTTAGCTGAGAGCCATGAAGCTGCAATGACACAGATTAATAGAAAGCTTAAAGGTTGAAGATGTCTTTTTTTTGTAAAATATTGAGGTTGTGTCCTTTTAAAATGATCTACAACTCATGTCAATACTTGTCAATAACATCTAGCAACAAAGAAAAGGCATTATTGTGCCTCCTTACTGCATCATTTTTGGCCCATCAGCCCCACGTGCAGGATTTCTCTAAAACATAAGCATGAAGGTACTCTCTATCCAAACCTGGAGGAGCAGTAGCATTTGCATACAACCTAAATTAACTGTGTGATGTCAAAAATCAAATTAGATATGTAAAATTCCACCACACTTAACTAGATACAGTAAGAAAGAGCAGAAAATGCAAAAGGAGATCTACATTTAATATTTAGTTTTAGGTTTCGAGATAGTGTGGAAACAGGCCCTTCGGCCCATCACACTATCCAGCGATCCCCAAACATTAACACTATCCTACACACACGAGGGATAAATTACATTTATACCAAGCCAATTAGCCTACAAAGTTGTACGTCTTTAGTGTGGGAGGAAACCGAAGATCTCGGAGAAAACCCACGCAGATCAAGGGGAGAACGAACAAACTCTGTGCAGATAAGCACCCGTAGTCAGGATTGAACCCGGGTCTCTGGCACTGCAAGACACTAACTAGCTCTACCGTTACACCACCATGCCGCCCATTAAAAATGTCAGAATTACAATTGCTAATTTATGCACGTCATAGTTTGCTGGAGTACGTGTTCAAAGTCCAAGGAATTCTGTCCCATCCCAAAATATTAAAAAGAACTCTTCAGGATGGAGAAACATACTGGTAATAATGTTTAATTGTTCTGGCAAAGACACAAAATGGCAGAAATAACCAAGCACAAGAAGAGACACATAACCTTTGCTGCTTCTAAAGTAAATACAACTAAAATAATTATTTTAGGTCATATAATGAAGGTAGACACAAAATGCTGGAGTAATTCAGCGGGGCAGGCAGCATCTCTGGAGAGAAGAAATGGGTGACGTTTTGGGTCAAGACCCTTCTTCAATCATAGAGTGATATAGTGTTGAAACAGGCCCTTCGGACCGACTTGCCCACCACCCAGCTACACTAGTCCCATTTGTCTGCATTTGGTCCATATCCCTCCAAACCTGTCCTGTCTATGTACCTGTCCAACTGTTTCTTAAACATTGGGATCAGACAGTATCAGTAACCAATGTGAATTATGTTGGTCTTTGGGTGGAGCCCAAGAAGGTGGCTGGAGGAAATAGAGCCATATGAGGCTAATTCAGCAACTTTATTCATTAGTGACGCTGCATGTAAAACAAAATCTACCTTATTTTACAAGAATTTATATTGCTCCAGTTATTCAAAACTATCAAATCCTTTCTGCTAACTTATAAGCACAATAAATCTCAATCTTTGAGAACATGTTTTGGTCAAGAAAATATTTGCAGAAAGCAATAGGTTTTTTTAATCTAATTTGGTAGTTTTTACTCACCAATATATTACAAACAGTTGACCCCAAAATCACCAGAACCAAAAATAAATGATTGTGGCAACACCCAGGGGTTAGGCCACTTACTAATCAAACCCTCGGCAGTCAGAGGTAGGGTCACGTGACCGGGAAGGATTTGTCACAAGGTATATGAGTGTGGCCTAGTATATATAATGAACCCCGGGTCAACTTTCCCCCATTCGCGTGTGTGTTGTTCTCTTTGGTTTGACAATAAAGATTTTGTTACCTTGTTTATTCACCCGCCATACGGTGTTACTTGAAATCAGAGTAAATAACTGTTGAATGTAGATATGTAGACTTTCCAAACTGATAATGGCTAATTTTAGCCATCAAGATAATTAAAGCCATGTCCCACTGTACGAGGACATTCAAGAACTCTCACGCGTTTAAAAAAAATCAAACTCGTGGTAAGCAAGTAGAATGTACGTAGCGGGTACGTCGGAGCTCGGGGACGTCTCTTAGCGGCTCGTAACGCTAACGGCAGGTACTCGCGAAACGCGGTAAGCTCGAGAAGACTCGTGAAGATTTTTCAACATGTTGAAAAATAGCCACGATGGCCCCGAGTACCTATGAGCGGCCATTACTGTAAATCTCTGAGTTCGAATCAGGGCAAACTTGGGAAAACTCTTGAATGAACTCGTACAGTGGGACAGGGCTATTATTAATTGAGAATCAAGAATCTGTCAACCTCTGCCTTATAAATTACCTAATGACTTGGCCTCCACGGTCGTCTTTGGCAATGAATCCCACAGATTCACTACTCTCTGACTGAAGAAATTCCTCTTCATATTTCCAAAGATATGTCCTTTTATTCAGAGGCTATGCCCTCCGGTTCTAGATTCTATCTTGTTCTCTGGTTCTGGCTCTCCCACTCGTGGAAAGATCTCCACATCCACTCCATCCAAGCCTTTCATTATTCAGTAAGCTTCAATAAGGTCCCCATCCTTCTAAACTCCAGCGAGTAGTTTAGTTTTAGTTTAGTTTAGAGATTCAGCGCAGAAACAGGCCCTTCAGCCCACTGAGTCTGTGCCGACCAACGATCCTCACACACTAACACTACCCTACACACACTGGGGACAATTTTACACCAAGCCAATTAACCTGCAAACCTGTACATCTTTGGAGTGTGGGAGGAAACCAAAGATTTTGCTGGAATAATTTTGTTTCAAATCAAAGTAATTGCCTTTTGTGTTTGTTCAAGTCTATTATCTTATCCTCTGAACTCTCGCAAACCTGTTGGAAATCAGTCCTAAGTCACGGTTTACTCAACACAAGACTAATCCCCTTTCATTTTAGCTTTATTTAGTTTAGAGATACTGTGCAGAAACAGGCCCTTCAGCCCACTGAATCCACACCGGCCAGCGATCATTTCCGCACCTTAACACTATCCTACACACACTTCGAGTCTCCGTTGGATTGCAACCTTGTCGTGGTCGGGGAGCTTGTGTGTCTCAGTGACCCCTAGAGCTATGCCAGCGGTGATTCGTCTCCTGTTAGGGTCTCCCATGCTGGACAGGTCGAAGGGTAGAGGCGAGACGAAGAGCGAACCACTTGTCCTCCAGGTTGGAGGTTGAGCACAGGATTAACAACCCTGTCTCGTAAAACAAATATGTTACGGAAACAGCAACTGAAGGAATCAACACTATGGGCATGATGGACTTCCAGGGCTATTGACAGATGCTAGGGTGAATGTCAATGATGAAAGCCGAAATGAAGCCACTGGCAGGAAGGTGGAAGTTCTAAATGCCAAACATAAGACTAGGGTAGGTTTTTGGAATGTACGAACAATGTACAAGGGAAACTTGCACAAGTGACATTAGAGATGAGATGCTACAACCTAGATATTCTTGGAGTAAGTGAAAGTAGATGGACGGGATCAGAGAGACTTAGGACCAGCACAGGGGAGACAATGTTGTACTCAGGAAGGGATGACGAGAATCACAGACAAGGAGCAGCCATCATTTTAAAGAAAGGAGTAGAGAATAGTTTGATAGAGTTGGAACCTGTCAATAGTAGACTCATGAAGATCAGAATGGGGGGGGGGGAAGCAAATTAATACAACCATCATCCAGTGTTATGTCCAATAAACAATAGTGATGATAGTGTTATGGATGAATTCTATGAGCAACTACAGGCTGAGTTAGAAAACACACCACGACATGACATGGAGGTTGTGATGGGGGGCCTGAATGCCAAGGTTGGAAACAACAACACAGACCAGGAAAGAACTATGGGGGGAAAAGGGCTGTGGTACTATGAATGAGAATGGAGAGAGACTAATCTGTGGCAAAAATCGTCGAACCACTGAGACACCAATTGTAGACAAAAAGGGCCGACTCCTAACAACAGAAGTAGAACAAGAAGCTCGCTGGGCGGAACACTTTAATGAAGTACTGAATAGAGCACCGCTCATAATAAAGGCTAACACCCAACCAGCAGAGGATGACCTGAACATTAGCACTGAACCACCAAATAAGGAGGAAATTGTTGCAGCCATTAAGTCTCTCAAAAGTGGAAAAGCCCCCTGGCCAAGATAACCTCAATGCAGAACTGTTCAAGGCAGAACCAGAACTTGCAGCTGAAGTATTTGTACCATTTTTCACAGCTCTTTGGGAAAGGAAGGATATACCTGATGACTGATCAGAAGGAGCCATCATTAGGATTCCAGAGAAAGGCAACTTAAGCGAGTGTAACAGTTGGAGAGGGATCACCCTTTTATCAATTCCAAGCAAGATTCTGGCAAAGATTATTACACAACGTATCTCAGAAGTAGTAGACAAACAGCTCAGGAGAGAACAGGCAGGATTTCATGGTGGGAGGGGATGCATTGAGCAGATATTTGCCCTTCGTACTATTATAGAACAGTGCACAGAGTGGCAGAGACAGATATACATCAACTTTGTTGATTTCGAGAAAGCATTTGGCAGCATCTACCGAGACAGCCTCTGGGGCATACTACGAATGTATGGGATCCCACAGCATATGGTTGAAGTCACTAAGAGCTTCTACGCCAACTTCTCTTGCAGAGTGGGGAACAGTAACCACACATTCCAGGTGAAGACAGGAGTCTGACAAGGGTGTGTGATGTTGGCGCTACTCTTCAATATTGTTATTGACTGGGTGATGCATCAGACAACCGAAGACCAAGCAAGAGGCATACGATGGACTCTCTTCTCATCATTGGAAGACCTTGATTTTGCTGATGACTTGGCTCTGGTCTCCCACACTCACAAGCACCTGCAAGAAAAATAATCCCATCTCAGTGACTTTGCACAACAAATTGGCCTGAAGATAAACCAGAAAAAATCTGAAGGAATGACACTAAACATCCAAAACCCCTTGACAATCCAAGTGAATGGAAACGATCTTCCCATAACTGAGGAGTTTACCTATCTTGGTAGCAAAGTCAGACACGATGGCGGAGCAGACAATGACATCAAGAACCGGCTAAACAAGGCTAGGAATGTTTTCAGAATGCTAAACAATGTATGGAGGTCCCAGCAATACAGCACCAAGACCAAGCTGAAGTTATACCAGAGCTGTGTCCTCTCCACCCTCCTGTATGGCTCGGAATGCTGGAGAATGACAGTGAGTGACATCTTCCATACTAAGAACCTGAAAAGAATCCTGAGAATATTTTGGCCAAACACCAAATCCAACCAAGATCTCCTTGCTCAATACCAACAAGAGAGCATGGACACCATCATCATGAGAAGGCGCTGGAACTGGATTGGCCATATACTGAGAAGAGAACCAGACGGCATCCCAAGAATAGCCCTGCACTGGACACCGGAAGGGAAAAGGAAAAGAGGGAGACCCAAAACTACCTGGCGTTGAACTGTAGAGGAGGAAATGAAAACAATGGGCCTGACCTGGGGTAGTGACCAGAAGCGCCCAGAACAGACATTCGTTGCTGCCCTACATGCCAGGAGGCATAATCGGTAGTAAGTAAGTACACACACTGTGGGACAATTTAACATTTTTACCGAAGCCAATTAACCTGTGAACCTGCACATCTTTGGTGTGTGGGTGGAAACCGGAGCACCCTGAGAAGACCCAGGCAGTCACGGGGAAAGGTACGAACTCTGTACCGACAGCACACGTGATCAGGATTGAATCCGGGTCTGTGGAGCTGTGGGGCAGCGGCTCTACCGCTGTGCCACCGTGCCGCCCGAGTAAGTTTGCTCTGAAAGATGGAGTGATCAGATGTCTTTGGGGCTCAGGTGTGTTTTTGAGAGGATGTAGCTCCGATCTCTAAACACATTATTTCCCACAAAACTTTTATACCAACACAGAATTGATCAAAAGCCAGCCAAAGAGTTTCCTTTGAAATAATAGTCCCATTCCTGCCCTCAAGCAAATTTTGCAATCCTGTTCCACGGTGTGGAGCCAATTTATGCCGTTGGATTAAACAAATAATTTACAAAACTTTAAACGCCATATGTTCCAACTATGTACAACTGTCCAGTAGTATTCGGGCTTGTTGGGGGAAGGATGGCCGATGTTTACATTATAGTTCATTTGTGCCTTAAGACATTGAAATAAACATTGGTGCTTAAAAATATAAAGCTCTCAGCACAAGACCCAGCTGAAGCAAAATGTACTACCTCTGAGTCGTAGACTGAATATCGGTCTGCATTATATTGCACGTAACCTCAACCTTAGGGAAATGTCCCTTGTTGAAGATACAGTATTATACGTCAACTTCGCATGCTGCCACCACACAAATTGCTAGTGTATAGATCCTTTGGCTGCTATTGTGGCAAGGGGTTACCCTGTTTCCACGAAGCAACCAACAGATGCTTATAACATGAAGACAGACACAAAAAAAGCCAGTGACCCAGCAGATCAGACAGCATCTCTGGAGGAGAGGATCCATACATCCCTTCGTTATTACCTCTGACGACAACCAACAATGGATCAATGTGAGCTCTTTGGCCGTTGGTGCCGGCTCTGATTTGTTCTGAAACTTTCCAAAACTTTAGTTGAAACGTTTACAGGCCCAGTGCCATCAAACATTCATCATATGTTAACCCAGTCATCCCAGGGATCATTCTCATGAACCTCCTTTGGACCCTCTCCAACACCAGCACATTCTTCCTCGGATAGGGGGCCCAAAACTACTCATAATAGTCCAAATGCGGTCTGACCAGTGCCTTTTAGAGCCTCAGTATTACATTCCTGTTTTTATGTTCTCGTCCTCATGAAATTGGATTTGCCTTCCTAACTACCAATCCAACTCACAAATTAACCTTTTGGGAATCCTGCACCAGCACTCCCAATTCCCTTTGTACCTCTCCCCATTTAGAAAATAGTCCCTGCCTTTATTCCTACTACCAAAATGCATGACTGCACACTTTGTTACACTACATTCCATCTGTCACTTATTTGACCATTCTCCCAACCTGTTCAAGTCTCTCTGCAGAGTCTCATCTTTCTCTACACTACCTGCTCCTCCACCTATTTTTTTTAGCCACAAAGGCTTCTATCCCCTCATCAAAATCATTGATGTATAACGTGAACATCAGCAGCCCCAGCACCGACCCCTGCGGAACTCCACTAGTCACTGGCAGCCATCCAGAATATGCCACCTTTATTCCCACTTTGCCTTCTGCCACTCAACCAGCCATCTATCCATGCTGGTATCTTCCCTCTAATACCACGGGCTCTCATCTTCTTTGGCAGCCTCATGCGCGGTACCTTATCAAAAGCCTTCTGTAACATCAGGTAAACAACATCCAATGACTATCCTTTATCTGTTCTACTATTAACTTCCATAAAGAATTCAACAGATTTGTCAGCAACATCTCCCCTTCACAAAACCATGTTGATTTTGGTTTATGTTATCATGTGTTTCTAAGTAGTTGGAAATCTTTATAATCGACTCTAGAATCTTACCAACCACTGAAGTCAGGCTAACCAGCTTCTAATTTCCCCTTTATAGGAAGGAACAGCAGATGCTGGTTTAAATCGAAGATAGACACAAAACGCTGGAGTAACTCAGTGGGACAGACAACACTTTAATTTTACTTCGGAGTCACGTGAGTGACTACGTGAAGAACCCGCTTACGACGCATGCGTGTCATTACGCTACACGCATTCGAACTCGTCATTGCTGGAGGAAGGACGTTCCTCCCAAACGGCAGGGGTTGAACCTGCAACAGTAAGGTGAGGGAACGTCGTTTCTTTTACTTACCTTTTTTCTTTCTACAGAAGGCTGATGAGAACTGGCTGGGGAGAGTCTGCAGAACTGCAGGCAGCCAGCAACGGCCGGGGCACTGCTATCTCCCTTAAAACGGGAGCCGGAGCCGACTTCAGCTCCAGGAGCACGCCGACAGCGGTGGAGCATGTCTGGAGCAGTCATTTCCGACGACTCGGACTACAGCCCCACGGACCTATACATGGGTCCGAGGCGCTGGAAGGAGCGAGAATGCTGGCGGGGGAGAACCTGCAAAATTGCGGGCAGCCGGCAGCAGCAACACCAAACGGCACGCTGATCTCCCGTAATGGGAACAGCTGTGCCCGATTTCGCTCCCGACTTCGCTCCCGCGCCGGCCCCGGCCGGTCGGGAGAGGAGCAGCCGCGAGCGACCAGTGCCCGTGTGCATGGGGGTCGGTTTGAGCGGCTGGAGGAGATGGCAAGCAGCCGCGAGCGACCAGTGCCTGTGAGCACCGGGGTCGGTTGGAGCGGCTGCAGCATGACAAGCAGCCGTGAGCGGCCGGTGCCCGTGAGCACCGAGGTCGGTTGTAGCGGCTGCAGCATGCAGGATAAAGAGCAGCCGGGAGCGGCCAGTGCCCGAGAGCATTGGAGCCGGTTGGACCGGCTGCAGGAGCAGTACCCCTTGTGGGGCTGCAGAGTGGAAATACTCCAAAGTGGCAAAGCCACAGTGGGCAACTAATAAGCCCCACAGCAGCACTCCTTGTGGGGCGGCACAGAGTTTCTCACTCATCAGAGGGGAACACCGAGATTCAATCCTGGGCTGGCTGCAGGAGCTGGAACAGGAGCAGCTTCAGGAGCAGCCGTGACGGCCATTGCCCGTGAGCATTGGAGCCGGATGGAGTGGCTGCAGGAACTGCAGCAGGAGCAGCCTCAGGAGTAACGGCTTCAGGAGCAGCCGCGATGGCCAGTGATCGTGTGCATTGGAGCCGGTTGGGTGCCCGAGAGCATCGGGACCAGCTGGAGCGGCTGTTGGAGCATGTAAGTGGCAGCTCCATGAGATGGAGACTAGTCACAGAGGGGCAGCTAGTAATTCCTACAGCAGTACCTCTTGTAGGGCTGCACAGTGTTCTCCCTCATCAGAGGGGAGTATAGGGGGTCAAGTTTGGGCTCCACTTGAACAGGGGAGCAGAACATACCCCTAGTACACTTAGGGTGCGGAAACCCTATGGGAAAACACTTACCATCAGGGAACTGCAAAACCTGAATGTTCCCAGTATCAACCTAAACATGGTAGGGCAGGGAATTGAAACGAAAGAATGTTCTAAGTCCTAACAGATGAAAACCTGGAACCTCCCAACCTCCAATATTAAAATTTGGAGGCATCTTATCTTAACAGGGAAAGATCTTCACATCGAGGGAACTCTGGGACACATTAAGGAACGTCTTAAAAACTACTTCCTGAGAAATGTGCTGCCCTCATCAGACACCGGCACCTCAACGACCACGGAGGATGCCGAAATAGTAACTAACCTACTAATAGGAACCAGGGAGGTTGGTAGTGGATAACAGATCTATCTGTATGCATAGAATTATTCTACCGACACTTAAAATTCAGAAGTACAGGGGTATACCTTAGAATTCTTCATTCCATTACCCTCCAGTTCAGCATGTACCGAACTGAATGTTCATGCTTACAGGGAAAGAAACAACTAAAGCGCATACTGAACTACAGTGCCCATATATTATGGGACTTATGGAGGACATCCACACGAATCACAGGGATTTGTGTCCTAAATATCCTTCTCATAATTTAGAGGTGGTTGCCACTTCATCTTAGATTGACTAATTTGAATACTTCGTACTTTATATTCATTACAAATGGGAACCTTTGGTGCAACTAAGGGATTGATCCTAGGGTACTACATGGCAAGCATGGTATTAAAATATGCTTGCTATATAGGACTCATTGAAGGTGCCCACAGATGTATTTAACACAACAGATCATCTGCGATCCACCGTTAACACACTTCACATGGCAGTAACTTTGCCGTAAGAAAGGGTACAGCCTTTATGGAGGCTTCCAGGGAACTAAACCAGCCATCAGACTGGTAGTAGAATAATTGGCATTAGGGGCTGTATGACAGCCACATGATATCGGACCTTTATATAATCATAGTACAGAGCGCTACACGCGTCACTCAAGAAATTATGTGGGGGTCATTCTGACCGACTTATGAAACAACCAAACACAGTTATCCGTCTATGGAACCACATACTGATGGGCCTTGGATTGGGATGCTACTAATTCCATCTCCAGCTGTGGGGGAGATGGAATGCTCAGGAGGCATCACTACTAACGTTGGGCATATATACCTGGGGAAGTGAGAGCTAGTCATGGCTTTAAGTCAAATTGTTTTGGGTTATATCACCAGTATGTTAATCTACAAATTGACAACACCACCGGGGTAGCATATGTCAACCATATGGGTAGAAACATATCGACACCATGTGACTATCTGGCCAACAATATTTGTGAATTGAATTGAATTGAATCCTTCTTGTCAATCAGACCTTTCGGTCTGAACGAGATGTTGTTGCCTGCAGCCATACATGTAATACTAGCAGCACACAATGGACACGGGCTGGCATCCGCCGCGGTGAGTTCACCGGGTACCTCCACTCTGTGATGCAGGCAATAGTGTTAGAGTCACTGTCTCTATTAATCTGGATTAATAGCGTATCCAGATAGAGATTGGATATCAGCTTCCAACTACCAGGAAAACTGAATTTAGTGGCAGACAACAGGTCACGCTAAGTCTAAAAACTCTGTATGGATGTTGGATAAAATATGTATTGCTGGAACAGCTGGTATGGAACACCAGATAACGACCTATTCACATCCATGCTCTTACCAGTTATCAAATTATGTTCTTGGGAGCCAGAACCTGGGGCAGTGGTTCAGATGTATCTTCGCTGATTGGGGGATCATTTATGCATCCCTCCCTTTTGCCTCATCAGTCGGTTATTTAGGAAGAGACTATAGACTTCACGTCTCGAATTTTGATAATACCTGATTGCCCTACGCAACCAGAGGTACTGGTGATATCAACATGGGTCAGAACCATACATCACCATCCATCATAGACCTAACTTACTGGGTCTTCCCGCAACAAGGGGAGTTACCCGTCACTATTATATATTAACCTATTTATTTAGAGTTGGAAGCACCTCTTCTACACGTGGGACTGACGGACCGAATGCGGAATTATTTCAGCGGGTCACAGACAGTCCACCTAAACATCAGTACTTGGTATCATCTAGTAATGGGAAGTAATGTCACAACAACAATCATCACCCACAGATCTATGAACATCCCGTCTGTTCTGGAATTCCTGGCAAGCCTCCATTACGATGAGAGGCTCAGTCATAGTGCCATCAACTGCGCCAGAGGTGCTCTGTCAATATACCTGTTGAAGGTGTTCAAAAGGGAACTGCAGATGCTGGAATGAAGGTACAGAGCGGCATTCTGTTGGGACAAACCCTGGTAAACAAACTCATGAGGGGCATTTTTAAAATTAGTCCCCAAGAACCAGGTACTCCCAAATATGGGATGTGAGCATTGTACTGACCATGTTAAGAAACTGGTCTCCAGCTACAGCTCTGTTCCTACGGGAACTGACTATGAAAACAGTCATGCTGATGGTCCTGGTCACGCCACAAGGGTCCAGTCACCACAGAAAACAAGGTTGGACAACATGATTAATTCATCTGGAATTTATGGTTTACATCAGTGTAATAGTCATACAGAACAGACAGGGGTCAGCAGGCCTAAAAAACAGAATTCAGGGTCTACCCTACAGATGGTCGTCTCTGTATTATAACACACTTACTATCATACTTGAAGTATACTAAGATCATCAGAGGGGAGGAATGTCACTTTAATCAGCTACTAACAGCCATTTAAAACAGTGACAGTCCAGACCATCTCTGGATGGCTAAAACAAGTCCTAAATAGGCTGGAGTGGGAACTAGCATTTCAAATCTCACTCCACCAGGGCTGCAGCTACATTAGCCGCTATGAAGTTGGACGTACCAATGGACCAAATCCTCAAGACAGCAGGATGGCCAACGGAGGAATTTTCCGACGACTTTATAACAAACCAGTCATTGAACCTGAAACATTTACAGAAACAAATTTAAGTTCTGTAATATAATAGACCCATAAATAGGGGCAATAATTGGTGTTCATAATTTTACTGTTGGATTTCAATATCGTTTTGATGTCTAATGTTGTTAACTCTACTCTCCCCAAAAATCAAGGCAGATGTGATGCATGGACTCGTTCCACGGCATGAAATCACAGAGCTTTAAAATCTTCACGTAGTCACTCACGTGACTCTGAAGTAAAATAGTAAGATTAAACGAGAACTTACCAGTTTGAAGTTTGATCCTTATTTTATGAGGAGGAACGTTGAGGAACTACGTGCCCTCCGCTCCCACCCTTGATCATAGTCTGAACTGGTATCTGTTGTCTAATCTTACTATGTTTAGTCATTATAGTTATCTGTGATTCCACACCGCTGCTTTGAAGAATGACACGCATGCGTCGTAAGCGGGTTCTTCACGTAGTCCCTCAACGTTCCTCCTCATAAAATAAGGATCAAACTTCAAACTGGTAAGTTCTCGTTTAATCTTACTATTCTCCTTCCCATTCCTTTCTGGCCTAGGACTCCGCCATTATCAAAGTGAGGCTAAACGCAAGTTGGAGGAACAGCTTCTCATATTTCGCTTGGGCAGTTTACAGCCCAGTGGTATGACTCTTGATTTCTCTCATTTCAGGTAGCCCCGGCATTCCCTCTCTCTCTATCCCTCCCCACCCAAGTCGCACTAGCTTCTTGACAAACAGCTACCAATGGCCTGCTTCCTCTATCATCGTGACTTTTTTGCATACCTTTCATTCCTATACAGTATCTCTCCTTTCCCTTATCCCTAACCAGTCTGAAGTATCTCGACCTAAAAAGTTATAATTTCCCCTCTTTTTCTTTGCTCCCTTTGGAGTAACATTTCCAATACTCCAATCATCTGGAACCACTCCTGACACTGGTGATTCTTGAAAGATCATCACTAACACCTGCACAACCTCTAACGCCACCTGTTTCAGAACCAAGTAGTGTAGTCCATCCTGTCCAGGTGACGTCCACATTTAGACCTTTAAGCTTCCCAAGCACTTTCTCCTTAATAATAGCCACTCGACTAACTTCTGGGCCCTGACTCGCTTGAATTTCTGGTACGTTGCTGGTGTCTTCTGCAGAGAAGATTGATGCATTAAAACATACTCAATTCCTCCGCCATTTCTTTATTTCTCGTTATCCCTTCTCCAGCATCATTCCCGCGGTTCAATGTCCACCCTTGCCTCTCCCTTTTTTTTATGCATCTGAAGAGACTTTTGCTATCCTCTTTTATATTATTGGCTAGCTTACCTTCATATTTCAGTTATTCTCCCCATATTGCCTTTTTAATTACATTCTGTTGGTCTTTAAAAGCTTTCCTATCCTCTAGTTTCCCACTAATATTTGCAATATTATATGCCTTATCTTTTAGTTTTACGGTGTCACGGTGATATACATTACTGCTCTATATTATCATGGTGGGGAGGGGGCTCATGTTGTCGACCTCCACGTGGTGAGCCCTGTCAACTGACTTCAGTCAGGCGAACAGCAACAAACAGAGACACCAGCAGCGCCGCAGCTTGGCGCCAACCCGGAGCAGGCGCCCTTTTTAGGGCGGGCACCTACGGATGTCAAACCAGATGGCATCACCCTGCTGCGGACTTTGTTTGCCTCAAACGCAAGAAGAAGAAGATGGTGGGAAGCATTTATGTCAAACCCTGGGTTCAAGTCCTACTCTAGAAATGTGAGTAAAGGGCACACATTGATTCTATGATTTTAGGCCGGCAATAGAGAGATAGCCATGTAGTGGATCACAAATTAAGCAACTCAAAGAGCAGTTGAGGTTGACAGGCTGATAAATGACCCCATTGTCTCTTTTAATTTGAATGCGAGGGATCTGGTCATAAAAATTTGGCTGTCGCACTGATTTTGCATTTCAGGATGGCAAACCCATCTGTACATTGATGAACTGAAATACTTTGCAGTTGATAAAAGCAATGATTGCCAAAGTTACTTATTAAAACACAGGAGGCCATTCAGCCCATCTGGTCAGTTCCCAACAGAGCAATCCCATCAATCCAATTCCCCTCTGATTTCCCTGCAACCCATTCTCTCACACATGCCCATTCCTTAACCATGGATGCGTACTGCCACTTTTCTACAATTTACTGTAATCAACTCATCCTTGGGACACATAAAACCTTGGAGAAGCTCACAGAAACTCAAGCAATCAGAGGGAGAACTTGCAAACTCCAAATTAAAAGCATCTAAAATCAGTTTTGTATCTGGTGTTTCGAAGCTGTGGGACAACAGTACTAATCGCTGCGCTACTGTGGTGACCAGTGTTAGGTGCAGGAGTAGGCCATTCGGCCCTTCGAGCCTGCACCGCCATTCAATATGATCATGGCTGATCATCCAACTCAGTATCCCGTACCGGCCTTCTCTCCACACCCTCTGATCCCCTTAGCCACAAGGGCCACATCTAACCCTCTTAAATATAGCCAATGAACTGGCCTCTGTGGCAGAGAGTTCCAGAGATTCACCACTCTCTGTGTGAAAAAAGTTCTTCTCATCTCGGTTTTAAAGGATTTCCCCCTTATCCTTAAGCTGTGACCCCTTGTCCTGGACTTCCCCAACATCGGGAGCAATCTTTCTGCATCTAGCCTGTCCAACCCCTTAAGAATTTTATAAGTTTCTATAAGATCCCCTCTCAATCTCCTAAATTCTAGAGAGTATAAACCAAGTCTATCCAGTCTTTCTTCATAAGACAGTCCTGACATCCCAGGAATCAGTCTGGTGAACCTTCTCTGCACTCCCTCTATGGCAATAATGTCCTTCCTCAGATTTGGAGACCAAAACTGTACGCAATACTCCAGGTGTGGTCTCACCAAGACCCTGTACAACTGCAGTAGAACCTCCTTGCTCCTATACTCAAATTCTTTTGCTATGAAAGCTAACATACCATTCGCTTTCTTCACTGCCTGCTGCACCTGCATGCCTACTTTCAATGACTGGTGTACCATGACACCCAGGTCTCGCTGCATCTCCCCTTTTCCTAGTCGGCCACCATTTAGATAATAGTCTGCTTTCCTGTTTTTGCCACCAAAATGGATAGCCTCACATTTATCCACATTATACTGCATCTGCCAAACATTTGCCCACTCACCCAGCCTATCCAAGTCACCTTGCAGTCTCCTAGCATCCTCCTCACAGCTAACACTGCCCCCCAGCTTAGTGTCATCCGCAAACTTGGAGATATTGCCTTCAATTCCCTCATCCAGATCATTAATATATATTGTAAATAGCTGGGGTCCCAGCACTGAGCCTTGCGGTACCCCACTAGTCACTGCCTGCCATTGTGAAAAGGACCCGTTTACTCCTACTCTTTGCTTCCTGTTTGCCAGCCAGTTCTCTATCCACATCAATACTGAACCCCCAATGCCATGTGCTTTAAGTTTGTATACTAATCTCTTATGTGGGACCTTGTCGAAAGCCTTCTGGAAGTCCAGATACACCACATCCACTGGTTCTCCCCTATCCACGCTACTAGTTACATCCTCGAAAAATTCTATAAGATTCGTCAGACATGATTTACCTTTCGTAAATCCATGCTGACTTTGTCCAATGATTTCACCACTTTCCAAATGTGCTGCTATCCCATCTTTAATAACTGACTCTAGTAGTTTCCCCACTACCGATGTTAGACTAACTGGTCTGTAATTCCCCTTTTTTTCTCTCCCTCCCTCCCTGCTTGTGGGCAGAGTGTTTGTTTAAAGTTATACAAAATACTGTCTGGACCCACTTAATACACTATGTGCTGTTTTGATCACCACACTATTGGAAGGATGTGATTAAGATGGAGAGTGTGCAGAAAAGATTCACAAGCATATTATCTGGATTAGAGGGCTTGATGTATCAAGAGAGAATGGATAGGCGTGGTCTGTTTTCCCTGAAGTGAAAGGGACTGAGATGTGACATAATAGAGGTAACTAAAACCATCTGAGGGCAGCACGGTGGCACAGCAGTAGAGTTGCTGACTTACAGCGCCAGAGACCCGGGTTCAATCCTGACTATGGGTGCATTCTATACTGAGTTTCTACGTTGTCCCCATGACCTGGTTTCTCCATGATCTCCGGTTTCCTTCCACTCTCCAAAGACGTACAGGTTTGTAGGTTAATTGGCTTGGTTTAATTGTAAGCTGTCCATAATGCATGTAGGATGGTGTTAGTATGCGGGGATCGCTGGTCGGCACGGAATCGGTGGGCAGAAGGGCCTGTTTCCGCAAAGTATCTCTAAACTAAACTAAAAGCATAATTTGGGTAGATAGTGAGGCTCCCATGGTAAGAGGAGGGCATGGGTTTACGACAAGAGGCAGGAGGTTTAAAGGCAACCTGTGGGGTAAGTTTTTCACACAGAAAGTAGTTGGTACCTGGAAGTAACTGACAGGAGAGGTGACTGGGAAAGGAACTATAACAACATTAAAGAGGCATCTGGATAGGTGCTTGAATGTGCAAGGCATAGAGGGAATTACTGCAGGCAGGTTGGATTAGTCTTAAATCCACTGTTCACCACGGTGCCCTCAGTGTTCTGCTCCCCTCTCTACTTTTCTCTTCCCTGCTTTTCAGATCTCTCTATGCACCTGCAGATCCCACCATGAATGGTCAGTTGTCATCCTTGTCCAATATTGTTTTAGATATATCCACGATACAGCCCATTTCAACAGCGCCTGTTTGAAATTCTCTAAAACTTCTGAAACGCATCTATGGTCACAAGATCGCCCAGAAGAAACAATTACCAGTGGGAAATGAGAAAGCAGATATAATTACTCAGCCTTTATTCATATCAAGCAAACACAACTTTAAACATATTCATATGGTGCTGCTCAATCTTCCCTTCATTTCACCAATGAGTTTCACTAGCCCTCAGAAACAGAAGCACAAGGAATTAATTTCAAATCCCCATTGAACTATCTTCAAATGCACCTCATTAACATTTGATAATAACTGAACTGCTGCTGCCGAACAGGTTACTCACTCATGAAATGCAGATGTTAGGATGTTGGAAGCAGGTTAGTGTCTAATCTAAGTACTTCGACATTTTTAACTTCCTGTCTGCCTGGAACACATCAGTGGAGATGCACGAGACTGCAGATACTGGAATTGCACGGTGGCGCAGTGGTAGAGTTGCTGCCTTACAACGCTTACAGCGACAGAGACCCGGGTTCGATCCCAACTACGGGTGTGGCCTGTACGGGGTTTATATGTTCTCCCCATTGGGATTTCTCCGAGATCTTTGGTTTCCTCCCACACTCCAAATATGTGCAGGTTTGGAGGTTCATTGGCTTGATATAAATTGTTCCTAGTGTGTGTAGGGTGGCGTTAATGTGCAGGGATGGCTGGTCGGTGAGGACTAGGTGGACCTGTTTTCGCACTGTATCTCTAAACTAAACTAAGCATTATTCTGGAGGAACTCAGTGGGTCAGCAAACATCTGTATCTCTATACAAGGCTAAACTAAATCTGTGGAGCTAAAATGGACAGCTGACATTTCTGGTGAGATCTTTCCCCTGGACTCAAAGAGCATGCGGGAGATAACTGGAACAAAGAGATTCCTATGTGTAGGAAGGAACTGCAGTTGCTGGTTTACACCGAAGATAGACACAAAATGCTGGAGTAACTCAGCTGGACAGGCAGCTTCTCTGGAGAGAAGGAGTGGGTGACAGTTCGGTGTCGAGACCCTTCTTAAGACTGAGAGTCAGGGGAGAGGGAATTACATAGATAAGGAAGTGTAAGGTGTGAAAAAACGAGACATCAGAGGGGATAAGGTTCAAGGATTCTCATCCCATCCTTTTCTACCCCCACCTGACTCCATCCATTAATCTACACCCTCCTCACCTGGATCACCTTCCAGCTTTTATCTCAAACCTTTCATTTGATATTAGTTGTCTTCCTTCTACTCTCAGTCCAGAGAAAGGGCCTTGACCTGAAAGAGCAACTGTCTATTTCCCTCCACCAATGCTGTTGGACCTGCTGAGTTCCTCCAGCAGATTGTTTTTTTTGCATGCAACGCATCAGTTCATGTCATATACAATCTTTTATCTCCATTTTAATGTGGGTTGTATATCAGTAAATTCAGTAAATTAGCAGCCTGCAACAGATAAATCTTGACCAAGATATGTTTAACCAAGCACATCGGAAGCAGTTTCACTTTCTGTGGGCCATCAAAACTTACTGATTTACATATTTTTCAATATGCTTTTCAAGGTAATGGCAATACCATGCATAATGAATACTGATAATTCCTCTTCCACCATAGATAACTTTTTCCATTTGTGACTTTTTGCACATATGCACATCATGATTTTAACATTGCCTGCATTGCTTCTGCTAATGAAGTCTCAAGCCTCATGTAATAATATAGCAGTTTTTAGCCTGTCCACATGTGTATGTTATTTTATGTGTTTTATGGTATTCACATCAATTGTTAAAATCCTAAGTTACTGAAAGATGTGCAGTATAGTGTCGACATAAGAAATGATCACCGTAATAACAATGTGAGAGACAAACTGTGGACTCGATGGAATTGAACTGAACAATGGTACCAAAAAAAAATGATGGCACAGTGGCAGAGTTACTGCGTTACAGCACCAGAGATCCATGTTTGATCCTAACTAGGGTGCTGCCTATATAGAGTTGTAGGTTGGTCCTGTGACCCGTGTGGGTTTTCTCCTGGTGCTCCTGCTTCTTCACGCTCTCCAAAGATGTACAGGCTTGTACGCTAATTGGCTTCGTAAATTGTACATTGTCCATTCGTGTACAGGATTAAAGCTGGTCAGCACGGACTTGGAGGGCCGAAGGGCCTGTATCCACGCTGTATCTCTAAAGTCTAAAGATAAACAGCCATTCCTATGCTATTTCTATGAAAAATTACTATGAAAAATCTTCCATACTCTCTGTTCTTACCTCACCCGATCACCATTTTGAGACTTAATTCTAGATACAATCACTCCAATATTTTCTCTGCGGAATACGAAACACAAGCCAGGATAATTTGCAACATTCCAGCAGGTTTCCAGCATTAAATTCCATTCATTTGTAACTCTATCCTGGGTGATTTTCATTCATCTTCTGGAGTATAAATTTCTGAGGCTCTGCTGCTTTCTCCTACACCAATTTCATCTAATATTCCTCAGCTTTTTGTTGGTTCCAGATTCACTACTCTAGCACTAATGGTAGAATATTAACAGACCTCGTGTCCCACTTACGCGACCTTTACGGGCAACTGCCGGAACCTGTCATAGGTCGGCGAAGTTTTCAACATGTTGAAAATTCTGCAGCGACCAGAAAGACACTACGACTCTTTGGAGACCTCCCACGACCATTGGAGACCACTCACGACCATACAGGCGACCCCTGGCGACATGTCGCGGCTGACCTCTCACGACTAGAGGAGACCATACAGCTGTATGGTCGTGAGAGGTTTCCTATGGTCATGAGTCGTCTCCAAAGAGTCGTAGCGTCTTTCTGGTCATGTTGAAGGTGGTTGCCGGAGGTTGCAGGAAAGACCTTCTACTACCTGCAACCTCTGGCAACCACCTTCAACTAGCATCGAAACCAGCTTCGACTAAAAAATTACCGATTTTTAAAACGGCAACCTATTTTTAGTCGCGGCCGGTTTTGAATTTTTTGAAATAATCGCCGGAACCACTTTCGACCATTAGGGAAACCTTGGGTGGGGCGCAAAGTCTCCAGAGGTTTCCGTTCAGGTTTCCTAAGTGGGACAGGGGCATTACCCTCTGCTTTTAAAAGCTTCTGTAAGCTTATCTTTTTAATCTCCTATTAATACAAAATGTATTTTTTTCTACATTTTTTTTGTGGCTCTCTATACAACATGAGATATTTTTAAGCGATAGACAGTATGTAAATGTAATGTGTTGTCATCTCAGCATTGTACACTAATATTATTGTGGAAATCTTTCCTCGTCTCTGGTTATCTCGATTTATGATGTCATAATAATTTCTGCTTTGGTTTTGATGATTTGCTGTATATTAGATAAGTGACAAACTATGTGAAAGCAAGTTAATCCAATATGATCAGGTTCTGCATTGCAGTATCTTAATACTGAACAAATAAAAAATAATCCCAATAGACTAATTATTAAATGTAATTGCCAACAACTCTCAGCATTTTACTGGATGCAGTCATTACTTTCAGAATAAGCACTGCAAACAGAAAATTCTAGGTACAAATAAATTTCTCATAAGTCCTCTTCTTATTGGCATACAATAAAAACCCAAATAGTTATTACAGGCTCAGAAATCATAAAGCTTACATGAGCATTAATAAGGATCTAGCAGCCCTGCAAGACCATTTCAACAGTGCTACATCACAAGGGCAAATCTCCAGTGCAAGAAACATACCGCACTTGCCTCAAAATGTAATTGGAAATGAGTAATGGAGAAATATATAACACTTGAAATTAGATAGGATGAGAAACGATTTAGCACAGGCTAAGCTATTTCTGTTTTGATCTGATGTCATTAGTAAAGGATGACCATGCTCTTTAAAATGGTAGAGGCAAATATTAGGCCGTGGAATAAGATTAGAAGCACTGGTTTCTATTTTCTGATCAGTGTGACATATACTGTGTCACTTCCATTCATCTTGAGACATGTCCAATTGCTGGTGACATGACCTCGAGCACCCATAATTATAGTCTTATTATTCACACACATTGTGTAATCTTATTGATTGCACAAAGCCCAACAAAGGTCAAATATGGATTAGTTCATTGGATAACAGTGCAGGTAAACAGGTAAACTTGACAAAATGATCCAAAGAGAGGCATAAGCCAAGATAGAAAAAAATGCCCTCAAAGCTGCAGGTAGCTAAACAAGTGATATTCCCATCTGGAAAGAATAATAATCTTTAAACAAAAGATGACCAAAAGCTTATAAATGAAGAACCAGCCTGAATATAGTGAACAAATGGCCCACAGCCTGAAGGACATGGCCTGGGTATCGCTCCATTAATTGACTGTTCCCAACATTTATTTTGGATTTCTACTACTAACTATATTTTTGCTCTTCTATTGGCGATAAATGCAGATGTTTGTAAAGTTAATATTAATATGACACATCGAGTAGATATGTGACAATAAGACTATCCTTTCAACAATTATATTATGGCTTCAGGTAATTGTTAGCACAATTTGCTTAGCAGAAAGGAAAATATGAACATCATTAGGTCTTTCACTTCCTTAAGAGTTACCATGGCATATACTATGTCATATCCTTTCTCAAATCCATTCTCTCCAGACCCAGTTCAGAATGCTCATCTACCTGTACACTTTACAGAAAGCTGCTGACAATTGACAAAGCGTTTCTGATATAATTGCAATGCACCGTCAATATGCACTTGTTCCATAAGGCCTTGGAAAGTGGTGAAATCATTGGACAAAGTCAGCATGGATTTACGAAAGGTAAATCATGTCTGACGAATCTTATAGAATTTTTTGAGGATGTAACTAGTAGAGTGGATAGGGGAGAACCAGTGGATGTGGTGTATCTGGACTTTCAGAAGGCTTTCGACAAGGTCCCACATAAGAGATTAGTATACAAACTTAAAGCACACGGTATTGGGGGTTCAGTATTGATGTGGATAGAGAACTGGCTGGCAGACAGGAGCAAAGAGTAGGAGTAAACGGGTCCTTTTCACAATGGCAGGCAGTGACTAGTGGGGTACCGCAAGGCTCAGTGCTGGGACCCCAGCTATTTACAATATATATTAATGATCTGGATGAGGGAATTGAATGCAACATCTCCAAGTTTGCGGATGACACGAAGCTGGGGGGCAGTGTTAGCTGTGAGGAGGATGCTAGGAAGCTGCAAGGTGACTTGGATAGGTTGGGTGAGTCGGCAAATGCATGGCAGATGCAGTATAATGTGGATGAATGTGAGGTTATCCACTTTGGTGGCAAAAACAGGAAAGTAGACTCATATCTGAATGGTGGCCGATTAGGAAAAGGGGAGATGCAATGAGACCTGGATGTCATGGTACACCAGTCATTGAAAGTAGGCATGCAGGTGCAGCAGGCAGTGATAAAGCAAATGGTATGTTAGCATTCATAGCAAAAGGATTTGAGTATAAGAGCAGGGAGATTCTACTGCAGTTGTACAGGGTCTTGGTGAGACCACACCTGGAGTATTGCGTACAGTTTTGGTCTCCTAATCTGAGGAAATACATTCTTGTCATAGAGGGAGTACAGAGAAGGTTCACCAGACTGATTCCTGGGATGGCAGGACTTTCATATGAAGAAAGACTGGATAGACTCGGCTTGTACACGCTAGAATTTAGAAGATTGAGGGGGGATCTTATAGAAACTTACAAAATTCTTAAGGAGTTGGACAGGCTAGATGCAGGAAGATTATTCCCGATGTTGGGGAAGTCCAGAACTAGGGGTCACAGTTTAAGGATAAGAGGGAAGTCTTTTAGGACCGAGATGAGAAAATCATTTTTTACACAGAGAGTGGTGAATCTGTGGAATTCTCTGCCACAGAAGGTAGTTGAGGCCAGTTCATTGGCTATATTTAAGAGGGAGTTAGATGTGGCCCTTGTGGCTAAAGGGATCAGGGGGGTATGGAGAGAAGGCAGGGATGGGATACTGAGTTGGATGATCAGCCATGATCATATTGAATGGCGGTGCAGGCTCGAAGGGCCGAATGGCCTACTCCTGCACCTATTTTCTATGTTTCTATGTCTTGTGTGAAACTCAGACAAATTTACGAGCAGTTTTAGGACTGACTGAAGAGATTTGTCTCTACTATGCTGCTCCAAGATTGGTACCTTCCTGCTCACTACTGAAGATCACTAGTCTGTTAACCTCCATGTATCATCTGCTAAATTCAGAATTTTCAGATTTAAAATTATTTTGGGGGGTAAAAGTGATCTCAAAACTATAAATGGAAAAGCAAAAGTCACCATTATCTTCTCAAAGCTACCACAACAAGCATTTTCCTGCATCCAACCTTTCTGCATTCTACTTCAGGGAAGCACTTTGCTTTCTTCAAAAGCAATCCAGCATTTGTTAATTTTACACAGACACTGCTAAGTAGATTTATCTCAATGTATGTATGTTACAATACTTACCTTCAGCGGCGCTGCAGTTCTGCCACTGGCCGTGTGCGCGATTTTGGTGCCTTTGAGGGGTGGGGGTGGGGGGTTAAAACACAGTTTTCTCCTACCTTGTCCTGGGTTATAATTTGTTGGAGTGCAAACTTTAGCTGAAGAATTGTTCCGACGGCCTTTCTATGTGTTTTTTTTTTTTTAATCGCCCGACTCGTTCAGCGCTGGAGTAATTTTAAAATCAGTTTCTAAAGCCGTCAACGCCGACAACGGGGACGGATTTCACGTACGGGACAGGTAAAGGAAAGCTGTTTATTTTATGTATAAAAGTGCTCCTTAAGATGCTTTTAATTCACATTTTACGTTGCGAAACGGTGATTTTTTGCCCCATACGAACAGGCAGTATTTTTCCTGCCGATATGGGGTTTAAATTCACTGCAACCGCAACATTCCAAATGATCGCGTTCCAGAAAAACCAACTAACAAGATGATTTAAATGGCCATTACAGGTATTAAACATTAAATTCCTTCCATTTGGCTTATAAATCCATGACAATGAGATAAAAAAATTATGTTATATTGTGTGAATGTTATTTGGACACTTAGGCTATTTAAAAATGTTAATCTATTCTTAAGAAATTGATAGATGTTTAGTTCTAGTAATTAAATTTTGTAATTAGCTACAATTAGGTAACTAACTAATTATATGCTTTAATTTCAAATCATCTAAGTAAGATTGTTTCATATTTGTTTCAGAATGCTTCAATCTATAATAACTGAAAATCCCTTTCAGTTCTCTTTTGACTGTCCTCGATCACAGCTTTTGAGTTAAGTCAATAGAAAAGCAATAGGGAACAAGATGCTAATTTCAGAGTATGAAAATGGCCATAATGTTTTTAATACTGAAGATATGAAAGTGAATTAGGTGTCAAAATAAACTTATTTTTATGCTTTATCTGATGGGATTAATTACAGACTTGATTTTTCAAATCTCAAAATGTTGTAACATTGATACTCAATGGATGCACCATTTTGTTATTTGGGCAGCACGGTGGTGCAGCGGTAGAGTTGCTTCCTCACAGTGCTTGCAGCGCCAGAGACCCGGGTTAGCTCCCAACTACAGATGCTGTCTGTATGGATTTTGCATGTTCTCTCCGTGACCACGTGGGTTTTCTCAGAGACCTTCAGTTTCCTCCCGTACTCCAAAGACGTCCAGGTTTGTAGGTTAATTGGCATGGTATAAGTGTAAATTATCCCAAGTGTGTGTAGGATAGTGTTAATGTGTGGGGATCACTGGCCGGCGTTGACTCAGTGGGCTGAAGGGCCTGTTTTTGTGCTGTATCCCTAAACTAAATGAACCTAAACTAAATAATATTCCAATCTAATATCACATCAACTATACATAGATCCCATTGTATTGCTTTAATTTAGAATTTGTTAAAAAAGAGATCAGTTGGATTGTTAAAATTGGTTCCATTCCTATATATCCCACTTACAAAATTCTTAAGGGGTTGGACAGGCTAGATGCAGGAAGATTGTTCCCGATGTTGGGGAAGTCCAGAACAAGGGGTCACAATTTAAGGATAAAGGGGAAATCTTTCAGGACTGAGATGAGAAGAACATTTTTTACACAGAGAGTGGTGAATCTCTGGAATTCTCTGCCACAGAATGAAGTTGAGGCCAGTTCATTGGCTATATTTAAGAGGGAGTTAGATGTGGCCCTTGTGGCTAAAGGGATCAGGGGGTATGGAGAGAAGGCAGGTACAGGATACTGAGTTGGATGATCAGCCATGATCATATTGAATGGCGGTGCAGGCTCGAAGGGCCGAATGTCCTACTCCTGCACCTATTTTCTATGTTTCTATGTTAATTAATATTTAAGTTGATCAAAAAGTATCTTACGCTAACTGGATTCTGTGTTACATCCAATTGGATGTTGTTTACAATGTCAGTAGTTTTCTCCAATTCAGCCTACATAGATTTAAGTGCAATAAACTACATCACAGATACATTTTAACAAGAACTTTCAGCACAAATTATCCTCTGTCCAGCATTTACAGAACTTACTTGTTGTTGTCAAATAGCTATTAAGCCTGTGGCATTGATCGCAACAGTGATGTCTCATTTTCTGAGTTGGTCAGGCTATCTGAGCATACTATTATTGTGTAATAAATGGAAAATAAACTTCTACAGTTAAGTGATCTGAGAATTGCTGCCATTACATCTGGCTCCATTCAAAATCCAAAAGCAACATCAAGGGCAAGAAACATGCACTATATGGGGAACTGCAATGTCATCACCAACATTAGTTTCTTCATCATTCTGAAGAAGATCCCAACCTGAAACATTGCATATCCATTCCCACCACAGATGTTGCCTGACCCGCTGAGTTATTCCAGCACTTTGTGATTTGCTCAATATTTCAGCATCTGCAGTTCCTTGTGTCTGTGGCTGGAGGTGATTGAACAAATTTGAGAGATCTACCTAAAAAATGGACTGTTGCTGTAACACAGTGGGTCAAACAGCTGACATTTCAGGCTAGAACCCTTTTTCAGTCTGCACCGTCCTGACCCAAAATGCCATCTGTACATTTCCCTCCACAGATGTTGTCTGATCTGCTGAGTTCTTTCAGCACTCTGTTAAGGGCCTGTCCCACGAACATGTGACTCCATGCGGCAAGCGCGACAAAACCAGAAGCGGGTCCGTGCGGAGGTCGAGTGAGTGACATGAAGTTCGAGCAAAGTCCGCGGGAAGTTCGCGTGTGATGTACGGCATCGATGCGGCCCCGCGGGGCCGTACGGCTCAAGCGACCACGTTAGGTTGTGTTTGCCGCATGGAGTCGCATGCTCGTGGGACAGGCCCTTTAGTTGCATAATATTCCAGCACCTGTACCCCTACACTGGTACCCGGCTGCGTTGTTCACAGGGAGTGTTCCTGGTGAGACGGGCCAAACTCTCCGGTTGGCTCGGTTCACCGGCGGGTACGTCAATGGGACCCATACAGTGAGAGCGAGGACGCCATCGATGAGCAAGGTGGACTGTCGGAGAGCCGGGGGGGGGGTGTCAGAGAGCCACAGGGGGAGCCGTCTGAGAGCCGGGGGGGGGGGGGGGGGGGGGGGGGGCGTCAGATACTCCCGGTTGCAGGTTGCAGAGCCGTTCAAGAGGTGATCCAGCGGCGGGCAGCCAAGGTCAGGCCGGCAGTGGGTGCCAGAGGTCGGATGGGTCTGCGGTGAGTGCAGGAGGTAGGTCAACAACACGCTGCCAAGGACAAGAGGGATCCCGCATCCCGCAGGAAGAACATTGCACCATTCTGTTTGCCATCACTACTGCACTAAAACCTCCCGGGATTCCTATAACCACAAAAACAACCATCAGCCAAGCACGGTGTGCAGGAAAATGCTTTGGGACCAGATACCATCAACACTGAAGATGTGTATTTCAGCATTGCCCATGTTTTTGCTTAAACATTCCTGTATAACAACAACACTGACATCCATCTGGCAATATGGAACGTTGCCCAGGAACATTCAGTTCACAAACTGTAGGACAAGTCTAATTCACCTCATCACTCCCAATAAGTCTGTATCAAAGTGAGGGCAGGCGTAATGAATATTGCCCTCAAGTGGCATTGGTTCAACAATAACCAGCACATTGACATTTGCTTTGAATTTTTTGCAACATCACGGAGCACCAGACCACTTCATAGTCTTGGCCGGAACATGTTACAAAGAGATGAATTCCAGGTATAGGGCACCAGTCAAGACACCAGTCTGGAGCTTAATGCAATGGTCTGAATTACTGAATGAGTACAGTTCATAAAGCTCAATACCATTTAAGATAAACTAGCTCACTTGGTTGGCACACCTTCCATCCTCAACATTAATTCCTTCCCTCAACAACACCCACACGAGAAGCATAGGAAGTCAGAGAGTTAGATAGCTTGACAGCAGGCCCACAGGTTCTATACCAACAAACAAACATTCATCTGCACTTACTACATTTTAACTCTCACAACCTCAGCAACTCCACAGCCTCCAATTTAACATTTGCTGGAGCCCTTTAACCAGCATTAATACTTTAGCATGAAAGAGGAAACCAGAGCAAATCCCCACAATCACAATGAGTACTTGCACACTCCATACAGACAGCACTCATGATGAGGATCAAACGAATATCGCTGGAGCTCTGAAGCAGCAGCACTCACCACTTTGCAGATGTCTCTGTTCATTGGAGTTATTTGGAAACAGGGGAAAAGGTTTCCAATGGCACGAGCCAGATAAAGACTGTGGCAGCAAAGACCTGAGGCCATTGGGAGCCGTACAGCTGTGGCCCCGGCACAGAGAGCGCAGCCAAGCATTGGCCATATCCAGCATTATTAAAGCCAACAGCTGCAAGTCACATCAAATATTCATCGGCTGTGCAAGTCAAAGTGTATCTCGAGAAACAGCTGTATTATGAAAAGTAAAAGGTCACAGTGTGATCTTGTTTGTGGTCTCCAAACACTGGTAAAATAATGACAATGAATGTAATTACATCACTGGCGTCTCTGGGCTTCTGAATTATAACATGTAACCATAATAAATTACCATTGCTTCACTGAATTAGGCAATTTACTTTAGCAAAAAAAAAAATCACTTTCTCAAGATCAGACAACGTAAAATATTATTTTTACTACCTTCTTGAAATACTATTAATACTCATGAATTTCATTGCTTTGTGGTATTGTCATAGAGGGTAATGCTATTGAAGATGAATTTTATACATAGTGACTTTATTTTGAAGTTAATCATTTGTATTATTACAATTATTCAATGGTTATAATACATTATGTTCAGTGCAAATGCCATAAAGTCTATTGTATATTTCAATTATGCTTTACTGTGTGTGCTTTTACTTCTACGCAAAGGAGTGTTGATTATGCACCCATGGCACATTGACTCCGCAACTGTAAAATAGCCTCTGATCTGATGGCAGTGTTCATTAATACGTTAATATGGTGGAGTAGCGGTGACTACAGGTGCTGTCTGTATGGTGTTTGTATGTTCTCCCCGTAACCTGCGTGGGTTTTCTCTGAAATCAACGGTTTCCTCCCACACTCCAAAGACGTAATTGGCTTGGAATAAATGTAAATTGTCCCCAGTGTGTGTAGGGTAGTGTAAGTGTGCGGGGATCTCTGGTCGGCGCGGGTTTGGTGGGCCAAAGAGCGTGTTTGCACGCTGAATCTCTAATCTAAACTAAATGATTTCTGATCCTCAAAATAGATGTCAGAGGCATTTCACTGGACATAATCATTCTGTAGCAACGTCAAGGCAATGCCTAATACAAATGCAGAGCTTTATAAGTGTTATGAGAAGTGTGATCCATTGTCTTCCAATAGTTCTTTACCTTTGAAAAGAAAATCTACAATGGATAATGCCATGCTACTTTAGAGATACTGACAATGGAATGCACATTGGAATATCCTTGAAAAAACAACGCCAGGCACTGTGGACTTTGTTGAATGTGGGTTGTGCGTGGAACCGTATTTCCACCATCCTTTAACTGGGCAATGGAGGTGGGATGAAGCCCATTGCCGATATTTAATATCAATTCATAACCCCCTTAACAATTGCAGTCTGGATGATGAAGAAATTCTCAAAATATTGTTAGAAAGCAAGGTCCAGGTCTCACACCGACAATAAGAGAGGAATATCTTCCAAGTCAGGATGTTAGTGAGTGTCATAGAATCATACAGCACAGAAACAAGCCCTTCAGCTTAACCTGCCCATGCCAACCAAGATGCCCCACCTGCACTAGTCCCACCTGCCTGCGTTTGGTCCATATCCTTCTAAACCTTTCCTGTCCATGTACCTATTGAAATGTCTTTTATGGGCATACCTTTATTGGTCTGGAATTTCATTAATGATTGCAGCTAAGTAGTTGCTGTGTTGCATGCAAGATCTGCCACACAGAAGTTCAATAGCAATGGGAGACCAAGGCTTTAGATTCTATTGAACTGGTCCTACATGGTGGAAGGCAGTTCCCTCAAAATCTGCATCAGTGCAAAGTGCAAAAAATGTCACTAAGTTTGATGTCAAGGGAAAATGAGACATGAAGGAGGGAAGTGGGGTTTGGATGAGGATCCAAAATGTGAATGGTAAGGTCAAAGTCAATGCTGATTATTGGCGGTGAAGCCATTTGACGATTGCTTGGCATGGGGTTGAAGATTGAGGAGTGATTTAGTTTAGTTTAGTTTATTGTCGTGCGTACCGAGTTATAGTGAAAAGTTTTTTGTTGCATGCTAACCAGTCAGTGGATAGATTTTACTTCGGAGTCACGTGAGTGACTACGTGAAGAAGCCTGCTAGGACGCATGCGTGCCATATCGCTACACGCATTGCAACGAGTCACAGCGGGGGGAGGACGTCCCCCATAAGCGGGAGAAGAAAAAGCTGTCAAACGACAGGTAAGCGACTCTGCGTTTTTCCCAACTTGTTTTACAGGGGAAAAATGGACAGAGTAACCAGGAAGAAAGCTGCAAAGAAGCTGCAGGGGCAGAACCGTGGAGTAGCGGACAACCAGCAGCAACAGCAGCAGCCGAGGGCACAGGAACTTCCCGTAGAGGAATCAGCTGTGCCCGACTTCACTCCCGCACCGGCAAAATCCACTCCTCGTCCGGGCGGGAAAGTGAAGCAAAAGACGCATAACATCATAGACTCCGATAAGTCGGACTTTGAGCAGCCGCGAGCGGCCAGTACCCGTGAGTACCGGGGCCGGTTTGAGCGGCTGCAGGGAAACGAGCAGCCAGGAGCGGCCAGTGCCACAGAGCATGGGAGCCGGTTTGACTGGCTGCAGGACGAAGAACAACCGCGAGCGACCAGTGCCTGTGAGCACCGGGGTCGGTTGGAGCGGTTGCAATATATCGAGCAGCCGGGAGCGGCCAGTGCCCGAATGCATTGGAGCCGGTTGGACCGGCTGCAGGACGAGGAACAACCGCGAGCGACCAGTGCCCGTGAGCACCGGGGTCGGTTGGAGCGGTTGCAGTATAAGGAGCAGCCGGGAGCGGCCAGTGCCCGAGAGCACGGGAGCCGGTTGGACCGGCTGCAGGAATTGGAGCAGCCGCGAGCGGCCGGTGCCCATGAGCACCGAGGCCGGTTGGAGCGGTTGCTCGAGGAGATCCTCTTAAGTGGCAGGCTTCGGGAGGTGGAGGCTAGCCACAGTGGGCAATCTATAAGTCCCACAGCGGTACCCCATAAGGGGCTGCACAATGCCTCTTACTCCTCGGAGGAGAGCTTGGAGGACCAAAGCTGGGCTGACCCTGAACACGGCACAGAACCTCATACCCCCAGAAAACTTGGGGAAAAAGAAAACTTACTGGACATGGTTGCCCAGTTTTTTCAGCCGGATCAAACAGGGGCAGACCTTGAGCCCAGGATGGCGGCCAGCATAGACTACATGTCTGCTCATCAACTGCAGACACAGGCCCTCGCAGACACTTTGGCACGACATTTACCACCGGGTAATTGCAATTCACTACACGTGCCAAGTGTGAACCAGTGCATCTGGAAGCATGTGGGGGCAGGCATTCGAACCCAAGATTTAAAAATACAAAAAGCCCTAAAAGGATTGACGGGGGGCATAACAGCTTTTGCCCGTACGCTGCAAGAGACAGAAATGACCAAAGATCACCAGGATGCACTGGCTCTATTTTGCAACGTACAGTATGAGCTAAATAACATCCGAAAAAGTGCCATCCAGCCAGCACTGGACCCCAAATTTGCTGGACTTTGTAAACAGGGAACCTCCAAACCGCCGACACTCTTGTTTGGAGGGGATTTATCCAAACAAGTAAAGGACCTTGAAGAAGAGGCAAAAACGCTGGGGCTAATAAAAGGAGCCTCCAAAACTTACTTTGGGAGAAGATATCAGCCTTACGGACCTCTCAGACGAGGAACATACAGCGCAGGGAGCGCAAAAACCAGCGGCTTCCAACAACGACATTTTTTAGGATATGGCCCAGGACGACCGCACTGGAAAATGCGCAAGCCTCAACCTCAACAACAGAAAACAACGGAGCCTCAACATCTAAAAAAGCCCACAAGGAAATAACTCAACCACCACCGGTAACCATGGAGGTAGGTGGGTCTGGTTCTCTTAAAATGAAGGGGAGCATGGAAATTGGAGGGAGATTACAATATCACTTGGATGCATGGAATAAGATAACTTTAGACACTTACATCCTAAGCAGTATCCAGGGTTATACGATATAATTTATATTAAAACATAACCCTCCAGTACAGCATACACCAGACAGGACGTTCATACTCACAAACATAGAACAATCTAAAGCATATACAGAACTACTACGACTATATGAAGAAGGAGTAATTGAACATACATAACACGAACCACGGGAATTCGTATCTAATATATTCATAAAAAACAAAAAAGACGGAGGGTGCCGTATCATCATCGATCTAACAACTTTAAATACATTTGTTCAATACATTCACTTCAAAATGGATACCTTTGTTACTGCTAAAGAATTAGTTTCAGCAGGCTACTATATGGCAAGTATCGATTTAAAAGATGCTTACTATACAGTACCCATCAGAGGTGAACACAGATGTTATTTAAAATTCAACTGGATGGGACAGCAGTGGCAATACAGGGCACTGCCGAATGGTCTAATTTCAGACCCCAGATTATTCACGAAAATTCTGAAACCAGCCTTGGCGTTACTACGAAAACAAAAACATATGGTTATGGCATATCTGGATGACATATGTATTGTTGGCAAAACTTACGAATTGGCTAGTCTAGCAGTAACCGCCACAAAACTACTGTTCGAAGAACTGGGGTTCAGCATCCATCCAGTTAAATCTAACTTAACGCCTTCAACAAATATGGTTTACTTGGGGTTCACCATAAACACAGTTAATATGTCAGTGACTTTGCTGACAGGGAAAGCTACAGCCTTACAAGAGGCCTGCAGCGAAATTATTAACACCACCAAACCCTCCATTAGACGGGTAGCCAGGATAATTGGGAAAATAGTGGCCGCGTTTCCTGCCACACAATTTGGACCTTTACATTATCAGAACTTACAGAGAGCAAAAATTAGAGCACTCAAAATTAACAGGGGCCATTTTGATAGGCCAATGGAGCTACCTACAGAAGCCATTATAGAACTAAAATGGTGGGAACACAACATTAAATATTGTTCCAACCCACTAATTATCAGCAACCCGTCTATGGTGTTACAAACAGATGCCAGCGCACTTGGTTGGGGAGGAGCCACCAATTCCATCTCGAGCTGTGGGGGAGATGGAATGCACAGGAGGCATCATTATTGAACACACGAGGTATAAATTACCTAGAGATGTTGAGTGCATTCCATGGCCTTAGGTCATATTGCTGGGGGATAAATCACCAGCATGTTAGGTTACAAATTGATAACACCACTGTGGTGGCATATATCAACCATATGGGTGGAAATATATCGACATCCTGTGACAAATTGGCCAACTCAATTTGGCAATGGTGCATCCAAAGGAATATTTGGATATCAGCTACATATTTGCCAGGTAAACTAAATTCAGTGGCAGACACCAGGTCACGCAAATTCAATGAAAACACGGAATGGATGTTGGATAAAAATGTATTTGCTGAAATTACAGCACGGTATGGAACACCAGATATCGATCTTTTTGCATCCAGGCTCAATCACCAATTACCAAGATATGTATCATGGGAACCAGACCCTGGGGCAGTAGCTACAAATGCATTTTCGCTGCATTGGGGGAAACTGTTCATTTATGCATTCCCTCCCTTCTGCCTCATCAATCGGGTACTAAAGAAGATTCAACAGGATTCGGCATCTGGGATTCTTATAGTACCCGATTGGCCCACCCAACCATGGTTCCCGGTGATACAGGACATGGCATTAGAACCATGTATCACTATACAGCATAGACCTAATTTGCTGGTCCATCCAGTAACTCAGGAAAGTCACCCATGTCATAAGTTTACCAACTTATTAATTTGTAGAGTCTGAAAGAACCGCTACTAGACATGGGACTGACGAACAGAACTATGGACATGATTGTATCAGCCCAAAGACTGTCCACCAAAAAACAGTACTTGGGGCATATCAAGAAATGGGGAAAGTACTGCCACAATAACAACCTCGATCATAGATCCAATAATATCCCGTCTGTTTTGGAATTTCTGGCCAGCCTTCACTACGAAGAGGGGCTAAGCTACAGTACCATCAACAGTGCCAGAAGTGCTCTGTCTAACTACCTTTGGCAAAGAACAGAGCGGCATTCAGTAGGGACTCACCCCCTGGTAATCAAACTGATGAAGGGCATTTTTAATACCAATCCACCTAGAACAAGGTATACTCAAATTTGGGACGTGAGTATTGTCTTGACCATGTTAAGAAACTGGTCCCCACTTACAGCGCTGTCCCTAGAGAAACTTACAATGAAGATGGTTATGCTGATGGCTTTGGTCACGGCACAAAGGGTCCAGTCGTTACAAAAACTAAGACTGGACCACTTGACCATTTCATCTGGGAAGCTGACGTTTATTATACATGACTTTATAAAACAAAACAGACGGGGAACTACTGGACAAACAATAGAATTTAGGGCTTACCCGACCGATGAACGTCTGTATAGTAACTCATCTACTGCTATACATTGAACATACCAGAATCATCCGAGGGAAAGAAATGGCTCTGTTAATTAGCCACAAACAGCCACACAAAAGAGTAACAACCCAGACCATCTCGCGATGGCTAAAACATGTCTTAATGAAGGCGGGAGTAGACACTAACATTTTTAAATCTCACTCCACCAGGGCTGCAGCTACATCGGCAGCAAAACAACTGGATGTGCCTATGGACCAAATCCTCAGGACTGCAGGATGGTCAACAGAACAAACATTCCAACGTTATTATCATAAACCGGTCATAGAACCAGGAACATTTTCAGAAACACTTTTAAGTTCTGTAGTATGAGTTACCCACAACAAGGGCTATGATTTGGATTTAATAAAACATTTTTCGTTACTTCAAGTTTGTATTGATGTCTAATACTGTTAACATTATTCTCCCCACAATCAAGGCAGATGTGAAGCATGGACTCGTTCCACGGCATGAGATCACAGAGCTTTAAAATCTTCACGTAGTCACTCACGTGACTCCGAAGTAAAATAGTAAGATTAAACGAGAACTTACCAGTTTGAAGTTTGATCTTTATTTTATGAGGAGGAACGTTGAGGGAATACGTGCCCTCCGCTCCCACCCTTTGGTCATATCTTGAACTGGTATCTCTTTCCTAATCTTACTATGTTTAGTCATTATAGTTATCTGTGATCTCACACCGCTGCTTTGAAGAATGACACGCATGCGTCCTAGCGGGCTTCTTCACGTATTCCCTCAACGTTCCTCCTCATAAAATAAAGATCAAACTTCAAACTGGTAAGTTCTCGTTTAATCTTACTATTACACATGATTGCAATTGACCCTTCCACAGTGTACAGATACATGATAAAGGGAATCACATTTACTGCAGTATAGCACTACACAGGTAGCTGAGCTACCATTTTGCTGCTGCAGTCCTTTTGCTGAAGATGGTGGTAAGATGTCCTAATTCAATGAATCTATTCTTAATGGACATTCATGATCATCTTGAATAGCAGGGAATGCTCAAAGGGCTGAATGGGCTCAACCTTCACTGAGACTCCATGCTTCTCTGCCTCTCCCTTACCAACTTGCTATCATATCATTGCATAGTTTCCATGTATTAAACCATTATTAAAATATCCTTCTCCAAACTTTTCTCCTCCATGACTCCCTCTCGTCATCAATCTGCTTGTTATTCCTAGTATCCTTTTCAATTCTAGCTATCACATTACAACAAAGTACTCTCATTTGTTCACTATTATAAATCTACTATAATCAGACACTTTACACTACTTCAGAGGAAAATGAGAGAGAGGATCCATTGTCGGCATCAATATAAAAGGAGATTTATGCTAATCTTTGCAATTATGACATGGGCATTTTTTTAAATATCAGAAAAATTGCATCCCAATTTCCTCCAACCCCTTCTTGTACTCCGTGCATTGCAATCTATTGCAATTAACACAGAGGTCTTGAAATTCTTTGTCGCATCAGGAAGCCTGAAAGGCAGTTGGAGACCCTGAGAGGTAAATAATCAAGCTGCTAGCTCTCTAAAGCATCATTATGTAGAGCTTAGCAATCTACACGTATACGTGCAATGGCTGAATTAGCAGCTCCTACAGAAAAGGTTCAAAGAGCAACCTTATTTTTAAAATTGCACTGTATTCTAACCACAATGACAGATTCTTTATTTCTCAAGCAGCAGAGACTCTTAAGTGACATGATCATCGAGTTCAGCACTTGAATATAGAAAGGGTTTTCTGCTTTGTGGATGGTGAACTACATTTCAGCCAAGCTAAAAGAATTGCTGCAGAGCAAAAGAGAGCAATTTTTTTTCACTTCATTCTGCGTCAGCTCTAAACCCTGGGGCTAAACATTTTTGGCAACAGAAATCATGAATGGCAGTTTGGATAGTGAAAACCTCTGCCCGAGAGTTTGAAGAATGGGTACTGGAATGAGGAATTTAGTTAGCTGCCTTGATTTCTGGACTTTTGTTTTTAAAGGCTGTAAACATTTGTTTTAGGTTACATATGCCATGGGCACATGAAATTCTCTGTTGCTGCTCATCTCAATTCCCCACCCCTTTCCAACACCAACCTGTCTGAATTCAGTCTCCTTCACTGCCAGGGTGAGGTTAGAAGAACAGCACCTCATATTCCACCCTTCTGGGCCTGTCCCACTTGGCCATTTTTTAGGCAACTACCGGCGACAGCCTACGTCATCCTGCCGACAACCTACGACAGCACCTATGTCAGGAGAAGTCAAGCTACACTCATTGGCATCAAACCCACTGTCAGCGAAAAATTTTCAGCATGCTGAAAATTTAGCGGCGACCAGAAAGACGCTACGACTTTTTGCACGACTGAGGAGACGACCGACAAACATGTGGCGACAAACTAGTCGCCTGTAGTTGCGTAAAAAAATCGCCCAAGTGTGACTGGCCCATTGGTCTACACTTTCACTGCATGAACATCGAAATTTCTCATTTCAGGTAAGCTGCTGCACCTCGGTTTCTCTATCCGCCCAGATTCTCCAGCTAATAATAATAATAATAACGGATGGGATTTATATAGCGCCTTTCTAATACTCAAGGCGCTTTACATCGCATTATTCATTCACTCCTCAGTCACATTCGGTGGTGGTAAGCTACTTCTGTAGCCACAGCTGCCCTGGGGCAGACTGACGGAAGCGTGGCTGCCAATCTGCGCCTACGGCCCCTCCGACCACCACCAATCACTCACACACATTCACACACATTCACACACAGGCAAAGGTGGGTGAAGTGTCTTGCCCAAGGACACAACGACAGTATGCACTCCAAGCGGGATTCGAACCGGCTACCTTCCGGTTGCCAGCCGAACACTTAGCCCATTGTGCCATCTGTCGTCCCAAAGCTAATAACCTTTGTTCTCTCAACACCCTGCCCTCACTGACTCAGCTTCTTCCTCGCCCACTCCATCTACCCATCAGTCAGACACTCCTCCCACTGCCCCATCAGCCCACTCCACCCCATTTGTTTCGGCCCATACTCCACTTTCCTTTCCCATCAGATTCCATCAACTACAACCGCTAGTTACCACCAATACTCAGTTGGTATCTCCCACCACCCCTCCACACCTGGATCCACCTGTCATGTGTCATGTGCCAGGTCTTGGCCACACTCCACATCTCCTTATACTGGCAACTCCCCTCCTACCTTTTGAGACTTGACCTGACAGCTGATTATGCATTTCTCCCCACAGATACTGCTTGACCCTCTGGGTTCCACCAACTGTGTGTGTAGGAAGGAACTGCAGATACTGGTTTACACCGAAGATAGACACAAAATGCTGAAGTAACTCAGCGGGACGGGAAGCATCTCTGGATAGAAGGAGTGGAGGACGTTTCGAGTCGAAGTCTGAAAAAAGAATCTGTTTTTTTATCCAGATTCCAATGTTTGCTGTCTTTGTTATTCTATATTCAGTTCCTGTCTGACTGTTTAAAAATACACAGTATTGTCTATTTTTGTCGCACTTGGTAATTGTAGGACATGCAATGTGCCATGCATCCAATCTAATAACAACTTGTAAACTTTAAATTACATATAATCTATATTTGTGATTACAAGTTTCGTACAAATTAATTGTTCTGAAACAGTTGGTATCATTTAAAATCATCTGGGATGGTGTTTCTCAGTAAGTGCCTGCCATCATGATATTAAATGCAATGTTTGTTGTAATTAAGAGCAATTAGTCTTTCAAATGCTTGGTAATCTTAATCGTGACTTTATATCACCATCTGCAAAAGATGGCAATTTAATTCTAGACAACGATGCTGCCAAGGATGTTTGGGAGCAGATCTACAGAGGATAAAAGACAATTCCAATAGAGTGATGGACCCCTGACCTCAATTCTTGGATCAAGTGCAATAGTGTACTTTGTTCAAATGTACACCACTTACTTAAGGGCGTGTACCACTTGGGCGACCTAATCCGCGAGTTCTGGCTAATTTGCCCTCGACTCATACTCGCAGCATGGTCGGCACGAGGCCATAGGAGGTCTTCGTAACTCTCCTTCATGCTCGAGAGCAGTCCCCGAGTACTCGAGGCCTCAGCTAGGTCGCGGCATATTTTTCAAAATGTTGAAAAATGCCCTGAGTAAAAAAAGGTCGCCATGGAAAAAATCAATACTTTTTCTCCTCGCAGGACGTCATGTTAGTCGTAGGTAATCGAGGGTAGTCGAAGGTAGTCGTAGATGGTCTTCATCACAGTCGAAGGGAGGTCGAAGGAGATCGAAGGAGGTCGTCATCACTCTCCACTATTCGGTGTCCAATTTTCCCGAAGCTAGTCGTAGCTAGTCGAAGCTGGTCTTCAACATTGTCGAAGGAGGTCTTCTACAGTCGAAGGAGGTCATCAACATGTCATTCGTTCAGATCCCAATGAACCACAATTTCTAGGCATTTTTTTTAACATGAACTGAATAATTTGAGAAAACTTCCTTCTGCATTTAACATGAAAAGGCGCATAAACATATGAAGAATTTCCTAACATATTTATACTCAACGCCAGATTGAAAACAATTCTGAAGTACAAAGAATTGGGCGGCGCGACTGACGTCGCAGCGGCCTCTGCAGTCTGTCTGTGTATTTTTTATTTTTTTGTCCCGTTGAGGGTTTAGTTTGTAGCGGGTTTTTAAATGTGTATGTGAGGGGGGTGGTGGAAACTTTTAAATCTCTTCCCTGCATGGAGACCCGACCTTTTACCTGTCGGGTCTCCGTTGCCGTTGGGGCCTAGCGCCGTGGAGCGGCCTCCAACCGGAACGACCTGGAGGCTCAAGTCACGCAGCCTGTGGAGCTGTGGAGCCATGGAGCTGCGAACCTACCTTCGTGGAGCTAGCCAGCTTCGGAGCGTGGAGAGCTGCTGCGACCCGACTCCGGTGGATGGTGACACCGGGAGCCCACGGGTCCCCGGTGGGCGACTGCTTTGCGGGGCACCAGCAACGGCGACTTCTCCCGCTCGAATTGCGGGGTTCAGAGTGACCTGGAGCGGGGCCTTACAACGCCCGGCGCGGCTTTAAATTGCCGCGGACTTGCTAGCGCCCACCGGGATCTCCAACATCGAGACCCGGGGCAGGGCCCTACATCGCCCGGCGTGGCTTTGAGTGGCCGCGGACTTGCTAGCGCCCGCCGGGGCCTTTGACCTCGACTTCGGGAGAGGAATGGAGAGCAGGGGAGTGATAAGACTTTGCCTTCCATCACAGTGAGGAGACTCACTGTGATGGATGTTTGTGTGAATTGTGTTGGTGTGTGTCTTGGTTCTTTTCTTGTATGGCTGCAGTAACCAAATTTCGTTTGAACCTCATGTGAGGTTCAAATGACAAATAAAAGGTATTGTATTGTATTGTATTGTATGCGGTAATTTTTAAATTAGGTATTAAACTCACGCAATAGGCTTAAATCTATGTTTTATCACTTTGACCTATTACTCAGAAAAGTAGATTAAGTATTTCAGACTGCACATGGAGATATCACATTTAAATTCAATACACCAGGTTACAAATGCTAAATTATTGTTTCAAATTGACTGACTGCAACACAATTATAGAAGCTAAAGAAAAGAGAAGTAGTTCCAGTCATAATGCGATAGCTAGAATTGAAAAGGATGACAGGAATAACAAGCACTTTGTGGCAAGAGGCTGTTAAGGATTGAGAGAAATGGTGGAGGATATTAACGGCAGCAAATAAATGGTAGCAGTCTAGTCTTGGATTTCTTCACAACTTACTATCCAAAGGCAGGAAGCTGTTAAGAAATCAAAGGGTATATTATTTGGTTGTGAATAAAGGAGGAGTTTGAAATTGGATATATTTGGATAAAGGCAAAAAATTGCTGGATTCACATTGGCTGTGATTGAGTTGGTAAGAAGCCATATTTCCTCAAAACTGAATGAAATAAATTAAAATGGAAACTCCAGAACTCAGGCAGCATGAATATTTCCTATAGGTTTAATTCATTCAATTTTCCAGTGATTGCAACTTCTTGTTTCGATAGTTTATTATTGTCATAGACAATAGACAACAGGTGCAGGAGTAGGCCATTTGGCTCCTCGAGCCAGCACTGCCATTCACTGTGATCATGGCTGATCATCCACAATCAGTACCCCGTTCCTGCCTTCTCCCCATATCCCTTGACTCCGCTATCTTTAAGAGCCCTGTCTAGCTTGAGGTTCAAATGGCAATAAACAATTGTATTGTATTGTAGCTCTCTATTGAAAGCATCCAGAGAGCCAGCCTTCATCGCCCCCTGAGGCAGAGAATTCCACAGATTCACAACTCTGTGTGAAAAGGTTTTTCCACATCTCCATTCTAAATGGCTTACCTCTTATTCTTAAACTGTAGCCCCTGGTTCTGGATTCCCCCAACATCGGGAACATGTTTCCTGCCTCTAGCGTGTCCAAACCCTTAATAATCTTATATGTTTCAATAAGATATCCTCTCATCCTTCTAAACTCCAGAGTATACAAGCCCAACCGCTCCATTCTTTCACTATATGACAGTCCTGAGATACGGTGAAAGACTTTGTTTGTTGTCAAGTCAAATCATACCTCACACGAGAGCAATCAAATCATGCATTAGTGTAACAGGTAGTGCAAAGAGTAATATATCAGAGTGCAGGCTATAGTTGTACTGTTACAGTTAGAGAACAAAAGTCCAAGGTCCACAGTGAGGTAGGTGGGAGGATTGGGACTACACTCTAGCTTTACTGAAGGACAGAAATGTTGGAGGAAGTTTTGACAACATTTGTCAAATGCTGCAGTAAGATAGGAGAGAAGTGGATATACCCACATGGGGTGTTGGATATATGGAACAATGCCAGAAGAAGAGGTAATTGAGGCAGGTACTATAATAATATTTTTGGACAGGTACATAGATAGAAATGAGTTAGAGGGATATGGGCCAAATGCAGGCAGGTGGGATATTGATTAGCATTGACAAGATGAGTGGAGGGTTCTGTTTCCATGTGTAGGAAGGAACTGCAGATGCTGGTTTAAACCGAAGATAGACACAAAATGCTGGAGTAACTCAGCGGGACAGGCAGCATCACTGGAGAGAAGGAATGGGTGACGTTTCGGGTCGAGACCCTTCTTCAGGCCTGTTTCCATGCTGTATGACCCTAAGTGCAATCTGGTTACAGTCACAAGAGTGATCATTCATGACTTTGACTCATTAAGATGCTGGTTACCAGATTCATTATGATTGTAATGGTGGACAATAGGAAGGGCATTGTTCATGGCCTTGCAGCCAGTTCAACAATAGTTAATCATCTTTCTCATCTTTGACAGTGACAATGAGTTCAGGAAAGTTTGGAAAGGGTTGAGGATGTAGAAATGTTGATCACTAGAGCAATACTGGTGGTCAGCAGTAGCATGTATTTTTATTGGGCATCTGATAGGAGCCATCCTGCCTCTACTCTAATTCACAAATAAGAGGAATTAGAGAACATGAAACTCAAGGTTTCAACAGCACCCTCCAATAGCCTCCATGTGGATTGTTGGTTTGACTTTGGAATATCTGAAGTAGGCATCTGCTACTTCTTTGCCTCATGTGTCAAGATTCAAGATTCAAGAAGTTCATTGCCATGTCAACAAGTTGATAGGAATGTGTCTTGGTTCGTTCTCAGACAGATACAATACAGTACAATACAACCACCACATACACCACAATAAATAATACAGACAATACCGTACGAAGGACAATATATACAGGAAGGACAGTACCCAGCAGCGTCATGTTAAGCGTAAGTGCAAGTGCAAAAGAAAGTGCAAAGTGATTAGTGCAAATTCAAATATCTGATGGCTTGGAGGTAGGTGCTGTCTCTGAAGCGAGATGTTTTACTTTTAATGCTTCTATATTTCCTTCCTGATGGGAGGAGATTAAAGAGGTAATGTGCCGGGTGAAAGTGGTCTGCTATGATTTTTTTGGCCTTTCTGGTGAGTCTTGTTGAGTAAAGTGATGTCACTGAGGGAAGTCTGCTGCAACCGATGATCTTAGAAGCTCGGCGCACTATTCTCTCCAGCCGAATCTTATCCTGCGAGGTTGTGTGACCATACCAGACAAGCATGGAGAATGTGAGTATGCTTTCTATGGTAGACCTATAGAAGTGGGTCATGGCTGGTCGACTGACCCTGAATTTTTTGAGCTGTCGCAGGAAGTAGAGTAGCTGGTGGCACTTACTGATTATGAGACTGGTGTTGAGCTCCCATGATAGGGATTGATGTATGGTGGTCCCGAGGAACTTAAAGGAGGTGACCCTCTCAACCACCTCTCCAATGACTATCGACCAGTGGCACTAACGCCGGTGGTGATGAAGTGCTTTGAGAGGTTGATCATGGAGCAAATCAACTCCTACATTGACAAAAACCTGGACCCACTGCAGTTCGCGTACCGCCACAACAGATCAACGGTGGATGCGATCTCGCTGGCCCTCCACTCCGCACTGGACCACTTGGACAACAAAAACTCATATGTCAGGCTGTTATTCATTGATTACAGCTCGGCATTTAACACAATCATCCCCTACAAACTGGTTACCAAACTCGCAGAACTGGGTCTCTGCGCATCCCTCTGCAACTGGATCCTCGACTTCCTCGTCCACAGACCACAGTCTGTTCGTATTGGTGGAAATGTGTCAGCCTCAATAACAATCAGCACGGGAGCACCTCAAGGCTGCGTGCTCAGCCCCCTGCTGTACTCACTCTATACCCATGACTGCGTAGCGAACCACAGTGCGAACTCCATCATCAAGTTCGCTGATGACACCACTATTGTGGGGCGTATCACTGATGGGGATGAGTCAGAGTACAGAAGAGAGATCGAGCAACTGTCCATATGGTGCCAGCGCAATAACCTGGCCCTGAACACCAGCAAAACCAAGGAACTGATTGTGGACTTTGGAAGGAGTAGGAGGGGGACCCACAGCCCCATTTATATCAACGGGTCAATGGTTGAAAGGGTCAAGAACTTCAAATTCCTGGGGGTGCACATCTCTGAAGATCTTTCCTGGTCCGAGAACACGAACGCAATTATCAAAAAAGCTCATCAGCGCCTCTACTTCCTGAGAAGATTACGGAGAGTCAGATTGTCAAGGAAGACTCTCTCTAACTTCTACAGGTGCACAGTCGAGAGCATGCTGACCGGTTGCATCGTGGCTTGGTTCGGAAATTTGAACGCCCTGGAGAGGAAAAGATTACAATAAGTAGTAAACACTGCCCAGTCCATCATCGGCTCTGACCTTCCTTCCATCGAGGGGATTTATCGCAGTCGCTGCCTCAAAAAGGCTGGCAGTATCATCAAAGACCCACACCATCCTGGCCACACACTGATCTCCCTGCTACCTTCAGGTAGAAGGTACAGGAGCCTGAAGACTGCAACAACCAGGTTCAGGGATAGCTACTTCCCCTCAGCCATCAGGTTATTAAACCTGGCTCGGACAAAACTCTGATTATTAGCAACCACTTTCTGTTATTTGCACTACCAGTTTATTTATTCATGTGTGTATATATTTATATCATGGTATATGGACACATTTATCTGTTTTGTAGTAAATGCCTACTATTTTCTGTGTGCTTAAGCAAAGCAAGAATTTCATTGTCCTATACAGGGACACATGACAATAAACTCACTTGAACATTGATGAAGAGATGGAGGAGGGGGGTGGCCTTCTTTCTGAAATCAACAACCAGCTCCTTAGTTTTTGAGATGTTAAGTATGAGGTTGTTGTTCTCACACCACCTTACTAGCTCCTCTACTTCACTACGGTAAACGGTTTCGATGTTATTGGTAATAAGACCTGCCACAGATGTGTCATCTGCAAACTTAAATAACAAGACAGAGTCAGAGTGTGAACAGCAAAAGTGTGTGTATACAGAGTACAGAAGAGGTGATAAAACGCAACCCTGGGGGGCGCCGATGTTCAGGAACCTAGCCAGTGAGACATGGTTACCAATTTTTACCACCTGTTATCTGTCACATAGAAAGCTATAGATCCATTTACATAGAGATGAGTTGACCCCCAGTTCCTGTAAAGTGTGTATCAACTTTACAGGAACGATGGTATTGAATACGGAGCTAAAATCCACAAAAAGAATGAGTCATTTACAAACCAAAAGAGCCTGAAATATATATATATATATATATATATAAAAGATAGGCACAAAGTAACTCAGCGGGACAGGCAGCATTTCTGGAGAGAGGGAATAGGTGGCGTTTCGGAGTTACCCTTCTTCAGACTGAGAATCAGGAGAGAGGAAAACGAGATATGTATGTGTGCAAAGAACATGCAAGGTGTGAAAAGAACAGATCAAAGCAAACGGTGATCAAGGAAACGTACAAAGGTTTAATGTTGGATGAGGGGAAGGTGACAACGAGGCATACAAACTGTAAAATTAACCAGGAGGACAGTAAAACTGGTCGGAGAACTAGGGTGGGGGAGGGATGGAGAAAAAGGGAAAGCAAGGGTTACTTGGCGTTAGAGAAGTCAATATTCATACCGCTGGGGTGTTAACTCCCCAAGTGAAATGTGAGGTGCTGTTCCTCCAATTTGAATTTGACCTCACTCTGACAGCAAGGAGGATGCCCAGGGCAGAAATATCAGTGTAGGAATCGGAGGGGGAGTTAAAGTGTTTAGCAACCGGGAGATCGCGTAGGCTTCATACCCTTGGTTTGTATTTGTAATGAGGTCTATGTCCACATTGTCAAATAAACAACCACTCAAATTCAAAATTGGCAATTGTCCAGATCTGGAGCTGTTAAATTGGGAGAAAAATCCTCCTTATGTCCCCACACTAACTGTACACTAACCGTATTTCAGTCTTGCACTATGTATTTCTTTTATTTATTCTGTAACTAATACATGAGCCGTTTGAGAATCATCCTTTTGTCTCAAAAATGTTGACACAGCAGCCATCTGGTCTCTGAAAATCCCTTCCACAATTCTTCAAAGATAGACACAAAGTGCTGGAGTAACTCGGCGGGTCAGGCAGCTTCTATGGAGAAAAAGGATGGGTTACGTTTCGTGTCGGAATCCTTCTTCAGTCTGAAGAAGGTATTCGACCCGAAATATCACCCATCGTTTTTTCTTCAAAGATGCTGCCGGACCCATTGAGTTACTCCAGCACTTTGTGCTATCTTTAGTATAAACCAGCATCTGTAGTTCCTTCCTGCACTTACAACTTTAGAAAAATATTTTTTTCCCATGCTTTAAACCACCCTCCTAACATTTGATTCCTTACTTAGAATAACTATGGTATTTGTCTATGTGAAATGCCTCGTTGTTAAATTCCCTACATAAATACAAGTTGGTATAATCGGCAAGAAATACAATGGAATAATGTTGTCATTTTCAATTTAATTATTAAATATTGCAACATGATAATATACACTGCCAAACTGTGCAAAGGAAGTACAATATTTACTGCAACTTGGTAGCACTGTTGAATTCCACACTCCAATTTCACATCAGTATTAAATAATCATTTCACACTTTCCAGTTCAGCAACAGAATATCAAAAGACATTGCAGCGTAAACCCAGAAATATCACAAATCTATGTCACTGGCTAGCATCCAAATCCACCGCAGTCATATGTGAACCTAGTTCTAAGAGACTGTAATATGAACAAAGGAGGGAATGACACTTTCTGTTCAAGATCATAAATGTATGCATGACCATTTCCTCTGATCAGAATTTCCAGCAAGTTCCTAAACATCTTTTTGAACCATATTTATAGAAAATGTGAACAAAGGAGATGTTGCTGCATGTTGCTTGCGGGGAAGTTGTATCGGTGTGCAGTTTTACGTGGTCATAGTACAAGCACACATACATACAATACAATGTTTTAATTTGTCATTTGAACCTCATTGAGGTTCAAGTGAAATGTTGTTTCTGCAGTCATACACACAAGAAAAAGACCCAAGACACAACACAATTTAAAAGACATCCACCACAGCGCATCTCCTCCTCGCTGTGATGGAAGGCAAAGACTTATCTCTCCCCTGCACTCCCCAATTCCCCTCCCGATGTCCGAGTCAAAGCCCCCGGCGGGCGATGGTAATTGTCCCGCGGCCATTAACGCCACGCTGGGTGATGCAAGGCCACGCTCCGGGTCTTGTTGTTGGAGCCCCCGGCGTGCGCTAGCAAAGTCCCGCAGCCATTCCAAGCCGCGCGGGGCGATGATGTAAGGCCCCGCTCCAGGTACTCTTCGACCCCGCAACTCGGGCGGGAGAAGTCGCCGTTGCGGAAGCCCCGAAAAGCGGTCTCCCAGCAGGGACCCGCGGGCTCCTGGTATTACTGTCCACCAGACCTGCGGTTGGAGCCTCTGAATCTCCGAGGGTCGGGTCGCAGCAGCACGCCACCACCGTTCCTCCCGCTCCGAACTCGGCCAGCTCTACGATGGTGAGTAGGTCCGCAGCTCCGCGACTGGAGCCCTAGGTCGTTCCTGCTGGAGGCCGCTCCACGTTGCTCAGCCCCAACGACAACGGAGACCCGACAAGGAAAAAGTCGGGTTCTCCGTGCAGGGGAAAGATTTTAAAAGTTTCCCCACCCCCCGCCCCCCCCACACACGCATACCCCATCAAAAAAAAAAAAACTACATTGAAACAAGACAAAAAATAATAAAAAGACAGACGGACTGCAGAGGCCGCTGCGACGTGAGTCGCTCTGCCCACCGGAAGAAGTCACAAATTCACAATTCTTTTAATTCACTTGGGGAGTTAACAATACATGCGCACTTTCCTGAAGTTAAAGTATTTATAATAACTGACGTAATAGGATTAAATTGTATTAAGTTAGGAACTAAACTGGATTCTTAACCTTCAAAGCATTCAATATGAAACATGTTGATATCACTCACTTCATAAGTCTATAATGTGAACTCATTGTCACTTTCTGATGGTGACATCCTCAAGACCTGTACAGACCAACTGGCAGAGGTATTCATAGAAAATAAGTGCAGGAATAGGTCATTCGGCCCTTCGAGCCAGCACTGCCATTTAATATGATCATGGCTGATCATCCAAAATCAGTACCCCGTTCCTGCCTTCTCCTCATATCCGGTGATTCCTTTCATAGACATGTTTAACCTCTTACTGTTCTATTCCATGGTACCTACCTGCCTGAAGATCACTATCATCCCAGTGCTAAGGAAAAGTAAGATAGCGTGTCCTAATGTCTCCTGTTCCAGTGGCTTTAAGTGCTTGAGAGGTTGGTGATAATGCATATTAACTCAAGCCTCACAGACAACCATGATCCATCGGAGTTTGTCTACCGTTGAAATGGATGCACAGCAAGACTCCATCTTCCTAGCCTTCAACTCATCTCTGGAAGATCTAGACAACAAAAGCACTTATGTTCGACTCAATTTTTTTAATATAGCGCTGCCTTCAACACCATAAACTCATCTGCAAACCCCTGGAATAGGAGTCAGCACCTCCCTCTGTTAATGGATCCTTGACACTCTGACTCACAGACCACAATCAGTGACGATAGGTGACAACACATCCTCCACAATAATTCCCAACATTGGTGCCTCACAAGGATGCATTCTCAGCCACCGGCTATACTTTCTTTACATTCACAACTGTGCGGCCAAATTCAGCTCCAACTCCATCTACAAGTTTGCAGGTGATAGCACTGTAGTTGGCCGGATCATGAATAATGATGAAACGGAGTACGGAAAGGAGATAGTGAACTTGGTAACATGGTATCAGGACAACATCCCCACAATGTTAGCAAGACAAAGGAGCTAGTTATTGACTGTAGGAAGTATGATGGAGTACATGCTGCTATCAGCATCAATGGTGCCAAAGTGGAAATGGTTGAAAGCTTCAGGTTTCTTGACATAAATACTAACCACATTGAAGTCACAGCCAAGAAGGCAGACCAACGCCGCTACGTCATCAGATGACTGGGAAAATTTGGCACGTCTCCAATGACTCTTACAAACATCTACAGTTGCACCACATAAAGCATAATGTGTGGCTTGGTTTGGGAACAGCTCTGCCCAAGAGTACAATAAATTGCAGAGAGTTGTGGATGTAGCCCATCCATCATGCAGACCAGACTCCCCACCATTGATTCCATCTACACTTCACACTGCCTATGACAAGCAGAAAAGCACCAGAATTAAAGACTTGCCCTACCACAGTCATTCCTTCTTCTCCTTGCTCCTGTCCAGGAAAAGGTACAGAAGCTTGAAAGTGCACATGACCAAACTCAGGAACAGCCTCATCCCTTCTGTAATCAGACCTAAACTAATCCGACTAATGCCAAATGTATTTATGTCAAAAGACTAATCAGTCTTTCCATAAACTGGAGTAGTGTCGAATTCACCTGTACCCCATTGTATTTATGTATAGTATTATCTGATTTGATTTTGTAGCATGTACATCTGTGCATCTGACAATCATAACCATTATTTGAGCACTGTTAATATTGGATACTGAAAATATTTTGTCTAGTATAATGTAACCCCTGGGGAAACCAGTTCATGGATTAGGATTAGAATATAAAATCATCACTTACCATGTGGTTTTGCAAAACCCAAACAGATCAATAGCTTTAATGTTCCTGAATGTGACAGTATATGACTAATTGATTGATGATAGGAAGAAAGGGGTGGCAGGGATATAGAGTATAATCAATATATTGAACTGTCAATCATGAAGATTAATTGTAGAACTTCACCAAACTAACGTTTTATATATTCTTCAAAATTAACTGACTAGCAGCATTCTTACCGATTGCCCAGTTTCTTTGCTATATATTTAACTCCTTTAGAATGTCAACTTAGCTTCCAAGGCTACATTTATTTCTGTAGAGAAAAGGAACTGCAGATGTCAGTTTCCAAAAAAGAGACACAGAGTGCTGGAATAACTCAGTGGGTCATGCAGCATCTCTACATGGAGAAGTGACATTTCGGGTTGGGACACAACAAAGCAGGAGAAACGTTCGGGTTGGGACCCTTCTTCAGACTGAAGGTATGACCAACCAATTCTAGGAATGAGATGCTCATGAATAAAGTCAGAATGATGAGAGACAGAGAGAAACTCATGGAAGTTAGTCTGACATTGTTGGTTTTATCCTCCTTGCTGGTAAAGCTTGGGAAGTTTTCCAGCTTAGATGTAGTAAGTGCTGAAACTTATCTTATTTTACCCACAACAGCAGCCACTATGATTAAAGGGATACATGCTGTGATTAAAGGGAACCCAGAGGCTCAGGTTCGATCCTAACCTTGAAGTGCTGTCAAAGTGTAGTTAGCACGTTCTCCAGTTTCCTCCCACATCCCAAAGATGTGTGGGTTTGTCGATTAATTGGCCTCTGTAAATTGCCCCGAGTGTGCAGGGAGTGCTTGCAAAAATTGGATAATGTAGAACTAATCTGAACGGGTGATCAATCGTTGATGTGGACTGGTTGAGCCAAGTGTGCCTATTTCCCTTCTGTATCTTTCAAAAATAAATGCTAGATATGACCAAGTAGATCTTGGTGTCTGTGCTGCATGGGAATAATTTGGTCAGGCATATGATTATTTTGGCATTTTTTTGTTGGCGCTATAAAACTAGGATATTATCAAAATTCACGATCGTTTCTGTCGTTGGTATACTTCACCCATTCATAATTTGACTTCTGGGTATAGGTGAAATGGTTGCTTGACACTTTCAATTGAAGACATTGCCTTTTCTGGTATTCAGCGTGCAGATAATCCTCTTCAGTTGCATACCAAGTTGAAACAATAAATAATACTTGTAAATATTTCAGTTTGCGAGATCTATTTTTATTACCCTTAATTGATTAGTGTTTTGACTGAAAGGCAGACAACTTGGATTCAGGAATAGAAGCATGACTACAAAAAACAGCAAAGTTGTGTTGAAGTTGAATTAAAAAAATATAGGGCAAAAAAAAAGTGGGAAAAAGATAAAATCTTCTTTATTGTTCAATATAGTTATGATTTGGAACTTATTGAAGGGTGGTGAAAATAGAATGAATTTGGACCTTCATGAATTAATTAAAGAAGCACTTGATAAAACATAGTTTGCATGACAATGGGAAAGAGCAGAAGAATGTACTTACTTCAAGGATATACCTCTTTGAAGTAGAAACAGACTTGATTGGCCAAGTGTAAACTTTCTGTGACCAAATTATTTCCATCTGTGTTATGATGTTGACATGACTACAAACTTCTGAATCATCCTTAATGTCTTTGGTTGGGTACAACCATGATGACCAATAGTCAAGTGCAGCTAAGAAACTATTGTATGCACTTATTTATAACTTCAGAACATCATAACGAAACATAGAATTGAACTAAGCTTCATTCAGAATCTGGAATATTAATTTAGGATACATGAGATATAAGAGTGTACAACATAATCTGTGCATCAATTTTTTGAATTGATGCACAAATTGAGCATGAAGTAACTGTATACCATATAAATGGGGCATACATTAAAAAAAAATAGATACACGACCACAGCCAATTTAAATTCAATGCCCTTGCACTTAATTTTCTTCACAATTAGAACCACTCACAAGGGAATAGATTTTACCTAGTTTTATAAGATCTTAATGCAATAGCATTTGTTGCTTTGTATATGGTTTGTAACTAACGTGCAAGCCAATTACTGATTTAATTATATTTTTATTTCCCCATAGTAAAATCTTGCAGTTAAATAAACACACTGGCCATTACAAGTACAATTATCTATGCTTCTAAGCAGTAATTTATGCCAATATTTTCATTTACTTCTTGGATTTTCCAACAATGGGAGTTCTCATATAGTATTATGATGGGATTATTAACTGATAAAAATTGCCATATACACTTGTTAAAAAAGTCAATGCGTTTCATGGATGCAAAGGCGCAACTAGAATTACGGAGTTTTGTGAAGCCAAGATTCTATTTTTTAATTACGCACTCAAATATTATAACCATAATATGGAACAGCTCCGTAACATAAGAAATGTCATCGGATACTAATTTAAATAGGTGTCGCTTTTCCATCAAAAGCAGAAATGTCAATTTTCATGTGAAAATAATCAGTTAACACCATTCAGTGAGTTGGATCAGATTTCATTCTAAGATAATCAAACCTGACACATCTCTTTAAAGAATGATAAAGGTCAGAGAGCTCTATAATCACCCATTATTCAATGCCACCAGCACATTTTTGTTGGATCTAAATTACTTTGCATAACCCAAGATGATAACATATCTGTAAATCTGCACAGACAGTAGTTGAGAACAATAGTAAGGTGAAATATATTACTGAACACACTATTAAAGTTCCAAATTGATACTTTAGCTGAGGTGGACAAAGGGCCTGTTTCCACGCTGTATCTCTAAACAAAAATAAAAGATGAAAAGCATGGTCAACAGGCATAGGAGAAAGGAATAGCAATATCAGAGGGAAGACCAAGCATTACAGGTGGGAAAGATTCACTCGTCATAATCTTCCAATAAATCCCAGAATAAGTTACGACTTTTGGTCAGAATTATTTTCAACCCACTAATTAACTAGTCTAGTAACACTTCCTTGTATCATAATGAACCAACAATGATGTCATTCATTAGCAGAGTCTTCAAATATTTTGAAATTACATTTTAATCCTTGCTTAATGGCCTATTTGACTTTCATTGGCACAACTGGTCCTCATGTTGATAAACAGCAATAAACGTTTCCAAAGGTGATGGAAAGACTGGAGGAAAGACTAGGTGTTGAGAGCTCTCTTATACCTGCATTAAGAAGGCAATTAAACACACCTGAGTAATTACAGACGCCTGTGAAGCCATGTGTCCCAAACGTGGGAGTGGCTGCGCCTAACGGCAGCGGCTCGACTACAGTCGTCTGTCTTTTTTTATTTTCGTCTTGTTAAATGTATGTCTTGAGTTAGTTTTTATTATATATTTTTTTAGCTGTGTATATGTGGGGGGTGGTGGGGGGGCTGTGGGGGAAACCGTTTTAAATCTCTTCCCTGTGCGGGGACCCGACTATTCCCTGTCGGGTCTCGGATGTCGTTGGGCCTAACATCGTGGAGCCGGCGGCAACCTCCGGCCGGGACTAACCTGGGGGCTCCAGTTGCAGAACCTGCGGAACTGAGATTGCGGAGCTGGCCAACTTCGGAGCGGGAAGAGCTGTGGTGGCGCGCGCCAACGACCCGACTTTGGAGTTCGGAGGCACCGGCCGCAGACCCGGTGGACAGGAATATCGGGAGCTCGCAGGTCCCTGGTGGGAGACCGCTTTTCCGAGCTCTGCAACGGCGATTTCTCCCGCTGGAACCGCGGGTTTAAAGGACATGGAGCCGGGGCCTAACATTATGGCTTAAACGGCCTCAGGACTTACCATCGCCCGCCGTGGGCTTTAACATCGGAGCCCCAGTTCGCCTCGACACTGCAGTTGGACTGCTGAACCGTAGGAGAAGGAACAAAGGGAAGAGATAAAGACTTTGCCTTCCATCACAGTGAGGAGATGTTGGAGACTCACTGTGATGGATGTTTATGTAAACTGTGTTAAGTGTGGGTCTTGGATTATTTTGTAATGTAAAAAACTGTAGAAATTATATTTCGTTCAAACCTAGGTTTGAATGACAATAAATAGTAAGATTAAACGAGAACTTACCAGTTTGAAGTTTGATCTGTATTTTATGAGGAGTTACGATGAGGGATTACGTGAAGAACCCCGCCACGACGCATGCGTGTCATTCTTCAAAGCAGCGGTGTGAAATCACAGATAACTGTAATGACTAAACATAGTAAGATTAGAGAGGAGATACCAGTTAAGTATATGATCAAGGGTGGGAGCGGAGGGCACGTAATCCCTCATCGTAACTCCTCATAAAATACAGATCAAACTTCAAACTGGTAAGGTCTCGTTTAATCTTACTATTTTACTTCGGAGTCACGTGAGTGACTACGTGAAGATTTTAAAGCTCTGTGATTTCATGCCGTGGAAACGAGTCCATGCATCACATCTGCCTTGATGACTGTAGGAGGAATTGTGTTAACATAATTTGGACATGCATTCGACATTGAAATCATAACATTTATTAACACAAATTTATAACCCCTTTTTATGGGTTTAAATTAATTTACAGAACTTAAAATTGTTTCTGCAAACATTCCAGGTTTCATTACTGGTTTATTGTAAAATAATTGGAATGTTCCCCCCCCCCCCCCAGACCATCCTGCTGCCTTGAGGATTTGGTCCATTGGGACATCCAACTGTATCGCTGCCGATGTAGCTGCAGCCCTGGTGGAATGAGATTTAAAATATTAATATCCACCCCAGCCTGTGTTAGCACCTGTTTCAGCCATCTGAGATGGTCTGGACCGTCACTCTTTTGTGTGGTTGCTAGTGGCTGACCAAAAAAGTGCCTTCTCATTGCCTCTTAGGATTTTCGTTTTCTCCATGTATAATGACAGATGTCTTACTATACACAGACGGTCATCTGTTGGGTATGACCTAAATTGTGTATTGAGGCCTGCTGATCCCTGTCTGTTCTGCTTACTAACTCATAGATATGAAACGTAATATTTTCTGTTGAGGAAGTCATGTTGTCCAGTCTTAGTTTATGCAGTGACTGTACCCTTTGTGCCGTGACCAATGCCATTAGCATGACTGTTTTTAATGTCAGTCTGTGTAGGGACAGAGCTGTTGCTGGAGACCAATTCCTGAGCATCTTCAGGATAATAATTACATCCCATATTTGGGAGTACCTGGTTCTTGGGGGATTAGTATTAAAATTCCCCTCATAAGTTTTGTTACCAGTGGGTGAGTCCCAACAGAGTAACGCTCTGTCCCCTGCCATAGGTAAGTCGATAGGGCATTTCTGGCTCAGTTGATGGCACTGTAACTGAGCCCCTCATCATAGTGGAGGCCTGCCAGATATTCCAGAACAGACGGGATGCTCATGTCTCTGTAGGTGATGTTGTTTTTTATGGCAGTGCATCGCCCACTTCCTGATATAGACCAGATACTGTTTTTTTTTTTTTTTTTTTTTTTTGGTTGACTGTCATTGGGCCGCCAAGATCATGTTCACTGTTCGGTCCGTCAGTCCCAGTTGTAGTAGAGGTGTTTTTATAACACTACAAATCAATAAGTTCAAATGTTTATGGCATGGGTGGCTATCCCTTGTTACGGGATGTAGTAATAAATCTGGTCTATGTGGGATGGTGATACATGGTTCTAATATCATGTTTAATACCACTGGGAACCATGGTTGAGTAGGTCAATCGGGTACTACCAATACCAGACGCAGAGTCTTGTTGTATTTTCCTTAATACCCGATTGATGAGGCAGAAAGGAGGGAATGCGTAAATAAACAATTCCCCCCCCCCCCCCAATGCAGCAAAAATGCATATGTCGCCGCTGCCCCAGGGTCTGGTTCCCATGAAACATAATTTGATAACTGGTGGTTAAGTCTGGATGCGAATAGATCGATATCTGGTGTTCCATATTTTGCTGTAATATCAGCAAATACTTTTTTATTCAACATCCATTCGGTGTTTTTATTAAATTTGCGTGACCTGGTGTCTGCCACTAAATTTAGTCTTCCTGGTAAGTGGCTGATATCCAAATATCTCTCTGGATACACCATTGCCAAATTGTATTAGCCTGATTGTCACATGATGTCGATTTGTTTCCACCCATGTGGTTAATGTATGCTACCACGGTGGTATTGTCTATCTGTAGTCTAACATACTGGTGATATGACCCAGTACAATATGACTTTAGGCCATGTAATGCACCCAACATTTCCAGGTAGTTTATGCCCAGTGTGAGTAATAATGATGCCTCCTGAGCAGTCCATCTACCTCCACAGCTGGTGATGGTATTGGTGGCTCCCCACCCAAGTGCACTAGCATCAGTTTGTAGTACCATGGAAGGGTTACTGACAATGATTGGATTGGAACAAAGCCAGATGTTATCTATCCACCATTTTAGTACCATTTTTCCTTGATTGGTAGTTTCATAGGTCTGTCAAAGTGACCTGCATTAATTTAGAGTGCTTGTATTTTTGCTCTCTGTAAGTTTAGGTAATGTAGAGGTCCAAATTGTGTGGCTGGAAAGGCAGCCACCATTTTGCCAATTACTTTTGCTACCAATCTGATGGATGGTTTGCTGATGTCAATGAGGTTATTGCAAGCCTCTATTAAATCTCTAGCCTTTCCCTTAGGCAGAGTCACCGACATGTGAACTGAGTCAATGGTGAAACCCCAAATAGTCCATAGTAGTGGAAGGCGTTAGTTTAGATTTAACTGGATGGATAATAAATCCCAGTTTTTCAAATAACTGTTTTGTGGCTGTTACAGTTTGTTTGGCCAATTCCAAAGTTTTGCCCACAATGAGTATGTCATCTAAATATGCCATGACCATGTGTTTACGTTTACGTAGAAACGCTAGGGCTGGTTTCAAAATTTTTGTGAACAGCCTGGGGCTGATGATAACTCATTTGGCAGTGCTTTATACTGCCAGAGTTGTCCCATCCAGTTGAATTTTAAGTAACACCTGTGGTCACCTCGTATAGGCACTGAATAGTAAGCATCTTTTAAATCAATGCTGGCCATGAAGTAACCTTTGGAAATTAATTGTTTAGCAGTAACAAAGGTATCCATTTTGTCAGATCTATGATGATGCGACAACCACCATAGGGCCCACAGTGACCCGACTCCATCTCCCGGAGTCTGTCACATTGGAGCAAATGCTCCAACACACCGCTCCATCCGGCTCCAGCGCTCTCGGGCGCTGGCCGCCTGCGGTTGTTCAAAGTCGGACTCCTCTGAGTCCACGACCTTGTTTGTTTTTGTGTCTAGCCTTACCGCCCTGCCGCGTGGATCTGGCCGGTGCGGAGGCGACATCGGGCACAGCTGATCCCACTATCGGTGATCCGAGTGCCGCTGGCTGCTGCTGGCTGCCCGCTGCTCCGCGGTCCTCCCTCACCAGCTTTGTCCTTACTGCCCTTCCGTGGAGTGGATCTGGCCGGTGCGGAGGCGACATCGGGCACAGCTGATCCCATCTAGCCCACCAGCTTTGTCGCAGCCCGTTGGTTTCTCCACCTGTAATCAGCATGGTAAAAACACAAAAAGACCGCAGCTCTTACCTGCAGGTCCAGGTTAAAGCTACGGGGGAACGTCGTTCCACCCCGTCTCCTGCCGTTTTTGACTTGTCCAAAAAGTCGACGGCCCCATTCTGAATAGTCTTCCGCCCGGCCGTGGTGTTCTGGCCGGCGCGGGACCAAAAGTCGGCACAGCTGATCCCTTACGGGGCTTGTGCCTTCAGCTGCTGCTGGCTCCCGCAACTTCGCGGTCCTCCCCAGCCAGCTTCCCTCGCAGCATTTGTGGACACTATTTTGTCCAGCTTCCCCCCCTGTGAAAAAACAGCGCGGGGAACAAAACTACCGCAGAGTAAATTTCTTACCTGCAGGTCGCGGTTTCAAACTTACCGCTGCGGGGGAACGCTTGTCCCCCCGCCTGTCGTTTCGCAAGCATGAAGCGATATGACACGCATGCGTCGTGGCGGGGTTCATCACGTAGTCACTCACGTGACTCCGAAGTAAAATAGCATTCTTCTTCTATTATGGTGCCCTGAAATTGGGGGACCATGTATAAACACAGCTGTAATTTCTACATGGTGAAACCAAAATGTATAAAAATGACCTTTATTAAAATCTGACAATGTGTACTTTAACCCCATGTGATTTTTTTAATATTCCAAATATTAAATTGTGGAGTACAGAGGCAAATAAATAAATGATGGTCTTTGTGCCAAGCGTTATGGAGGGCACTGTATGCCCTTCAAGGGAGGAAATCTGTTAATATAATGTATCCAATCCAGTCTATTTGGGAATCCAAATTCACAGCAATGTGATGCCTTCTAACTGCCTCTGTAAACCTCTTTGTCCAGAGGTGATTAAGGATAACAAAGCCACCACACCATACCTCCTAGCAGAGAATGCAATAAATAGCAGAGAAGAAGTAAAGATTTCACAATTCAAATTTGTAAAGTGCATTTACAATTCAATTTGTAAATAGTTGGCAACCACGTACCTACTATTTTGTCAATGGACCATACATGACTTCAAAAATAATCAGCAGTTTCACCAGATAAATACGAAAATAGAAACATACTATGTGTTACTGGTATTGTGTTAAATAGGCTTGTATATTCCAAAATCACTTCCAGCTGTTTTTTCCTTTTGTTTTAGAATGGTCCTCAGTTAGAATTGCAAATCTGTGTAGTTTGCAATTTAACACAACTGCAGGTGCAGTTTTCAAGAAAAGTATCATGTTAACAATTGGATAAATGACTCCCTTTCGGTATTATTTTTAGTTCTATTGCAAGCTGATATTGAGTAATAGTCACGGGGTAGTGCTTTTTGAGATGTTATAGCTCAAGATATTCCATGAAACTTTGTTCAATTTCAAGCAGAAATAATTCTTAATGATGAAATTCAATTATTTCACCTTTAATTGAATAACCACAGATAAATTCATAGCCACCCTTATAATAAATATGATAAATTTAATTTAAATAGAAATAGTGAACCTAAGAATTCCACTATCTTCAAAACTTCAAGGATCTTAAGATGTGATCTGTACAAGATCAGCCATGATTGAATAACGGAGTAGACTTGATGGGCTGAATGGCTTAATCGTGACTTATGAATGTATGAGAGGACAGGGGACTCCGTATTTAGGTGGAGGCCACATTGTTTGAGTGAAAAATGTTGCAGTGCCTTCTAAGATTCTGTGATGACTGCTTGGGTAGACACAAAGTGCTGAAGTAACTCCGCGGGACAGGCAGCATCTCTGGAGAGAAGGAACGAGTGACGTTTCGGGTAGCGCCACTTCTTCAAACTTCGTTTTGGGTCGAGGCCCTTCTTCAGACTGCTTGTTGATCACAGCTGATTTGTCTCAAGGAAGATGAATGAGTGCTGAATGATAAACTAACTACTTTATGAACTGAATCCCCTCTTCCAATGACCCACCGCACACCATACCATCAATCCCAGTCAGCCAACTCATTATGTGTGCAGTTTACCCCTATGGGGTATTGTTCAATTTTGGAGCATGTGTAGCTGCATTTTGTTCAGGTTCCTTATCACCAGTCAGGGTAATGTAATTCATCTTATTATCTCAGTGCAGCCCTTCCTTCAAGTTGAAGTGGCAATATAGCTGAATAATCCTAACACAGAATGATTACTCTGTGCATTGCTTACAGAAGTATAACAGAAAAGGCCCTTTCCCACTTGGGCGTCATTTGCGCGTAGTTTACGCAACATCATTTACGTGTCATGACGCACGACGCATGCGTCATGCCATGCACGTGATGCACGCATGGTGCGCATTACGCGTGCATGGTGCATTGTGACATAGGCAGTGACGCACGGTCGCGCTAGGCGCCCCAGGATTTTGGGATGTACAAAATCTTCGCACGCCATCTGCGTGACGCGCAAATGACGCCCAAGTGGGACAGGCCCTTTAGCTTCACTGAAGATGGATTGAATCGTATACTATCCAGAGGAGGAAAATACTTTACACCTATAGTTACCTTAATTTACATAAATAAACAGTATACAGATCTAAACTGGAATGCTAATGCAAAAGACCACTGACTCTGATTTTAACAATTTTGACAACTTCAGAGCTCAACTGGGCTAGACTCAAAACACAATTTATTTTCCAGCTACCTGCACCATCTTAGATAAGACTGTGACTGAGAGAGAAACGGGATGTATTTTTCAAGGCATTCATCCTTAAAAGGTAAAATGAGATTTTCATTCAATGACCTGTCATTCACAGAGGACTTTGAAGTGAAGTCATCCCTCATCCATTGCCTTTCAAATGGTGACCAACATCTTTTCCTCGTGGTTTAATTAAAAATGCCGGAATAATAATAATAATAATGGATGGGATTTATATAGCGCCTTCCTAATACTCAAGGCGCTTTACATCGCATTATTCATTCACTCCTCAGTCACACTCGGTGGTGGTAAGCTACTTCTGTAGCCACAGCTGCCCTGGGGCAGACTGACGGAAGCGTGGCTGCCAATCTGCGCCTACGGCCCCTCCGACCACCACCAATCACTCACACACATTCACACACATTCACACACAGGCAAAGGTGGGTGAAGTGTCTTGCCCAAGGACACAACGACAGTATGCACTCCAAGCGGGATTCGAACCGGCTACCTTCCGGTTGCCAGCAATGCACGCCTAGTGTAGATACAAGGAACAGCAGATGCTGGTTTACAAAAAGAGACAATCTCCTGGAGTAACTTGCACCTCTGGAGAGCATGGACAGGCAACATTCTAGGTCAGGACCCTTCTTCAGACTGCTTGGTGTGGGGGGTGGAGAAAGTTGGAAAGGAGAGGTGGGAGTGGTCGCCTTATATTCCCTTCCCTCTACAGATGCGGCCTGACCCACTGAGTTCCTACACCGCTTTAGAGGGAATGGCTAGACAACATTTTGTGTCAGGACCCTTCTTCAGACTGATTGGAGAGGGTGGTGGGAGGAAGCTGCAAAAGAGAGATGGGGGCTGGACAGAGCCTGGCAAGTGATAGGTGGATACAAAATGCTGGAGTAACTCAGCAGGACAGGCAGCATCACTAGAGAGAAGGAATGGTTATTCTATATCGAATGATCACAGTTCAATGTAAATATCTTCACTGATCACAGCTCCATCATGATCCACTAGGGGGCGCCGCATTGACGGCAGCCTCTGCCTACAGTCTGTCTGTTTTTCTGTCTTTTTAAAAAAATTTTTTGTCAGTTTTAAAAGTTTGTGTTGGAGATTACTTTAGCTTTTCTATGTGGGGTAGGGGGATAGGGTAAGGGGGATATAGTTTCCCAGTCACTTCCTGGCGAGGATGCGACTATTCTCCGAGTCGCGTCCTCGCCCCCCACCTTGCGGCCTACCACCTGGATTGGAGCGGCCTTTCCTGCCGGGGACCCGGACCAGAGCTTCAGCAGCGACGGCGCAGCATTGGATACATCACGGAGCGGACGATTGCTTACCTGGATCGCTGTTGAAGCTCCGGAGTGTTGGGCCTGCTGCTTCAATATCGTGGAGCTGTGGTTTGAAGAGCTTCCAGCAAGGGCGGCGCTGACTTCAACATCGCGGAGCCCTGAAACCCTTTGTCGAGGGCCTCCAGCATTGAATCTCCGCCCAGCGTAGCCTGTGGACTTCGGGGGTCGCGGACTCCGGTAGGAGGTGGCCGATTCGGATGTCCAAGCCGCTAAGGATGTCCCTCAGTCCTGATGTCGGACTTCTATCACCCCGGCGAGCGGGCCCGAACATCGGGCGGCCCGTAGCGGTGACAGCGAGTGGTTCGGGAGCCCCCCGACCACGGGAGGACAACAGAGGAGGATAACTGAATTTTGGGGCCTTCCCTCACAGTGGGAAACTTTGATCCCGCTGTGTGGGGATGTCTGTGTTAAGACCATCGTGTTCTGTACTCTTTATTATTTGTATGGCTGTATGGCGACCACACATTTCACTGTACCAATTGGTACATGTGACAAATAAATGTATCTTGTATCACCATGTTAGTAAGCAAGATTGATACTTATATCTCTGCAACTGAATTGCTGGGAATACCGCACATCTTCATTGGCAAAATCCTGACTGCTATCAATTCATCTCTCTGTCATTAATTGCAAAAAGGTACACAATCCAAAAATGATTAAGAAAAAATATTTATTTCAAAAATAGGGTGATAATATTTCCATACTTCAAATATCAATTTGTTCGAGATTAGTTAGATGTTTTACACATTTTGCCAGAAGAATCATTAATAAGGCCATGTTATTTATTTGTTAAGATTTCTTTTAAAGAGGTGTTAAAAATCCTAATTGCTGCATAAACTTGTTGACATTTTTTTAAATTATATTTTAGCACCCGGCAAAAGTGCACTAATCTAGAAGACATACAGTATGTGCCTACAAATTAATTCCAGTCAATGGCATCCGGTGCTAATTTATAATTAAAGAAAATTGTCAACAACCATTAGAAGAAGCTGAATCACGTTCTATTCCACTTCTGAAATTCTTGAACCAATTTCAGAATAGTTGCAAACCACAATAATAATAATAATAAATTTTATTTAATGGGCGCCTTTCAGACATGTCAAGGATACCTTACATAGATAAATAGGAATAAAAACATATAATCAGAATAAAATAAGTAATAAAGACATCACAGAGGCACAAATTAAAAACAGAATTCAATCCAAAAAACAGAAAATCAAAAACACAGTGTGAAGAGAGAACAGCGGCAACCAAAGCGCGCCAGTGTCCACTCTCTCTTCACGGCAGCCATCTTGGACACAGACTTACAAAACTAAATTAGACAAAAAAAATCATCCCCCCACAGTGGTGTTTGCTAAATGCGCATTTAGCCTAGTGACCGGGATAGGTTTCTTTGCAATTATATTCTAACTTTTGCTCAAACTTTACTTTGATTGAAATAAAATGTTAAATTCTGTCAAGAAATTCATTCGTTTCATTTCTTGTATAAAACATTGCAGCACACCAACTCAGGTCCCACTGAAAAGATTATGAGAGTCAAGAGAGTTTTATTGTCATGTGTCCCAGATAGGACAATGAAATTCTTACTTGCTGCAGCACAACAGAATGTATAAACATAATACAAAACGGAAGATAAAAGTTCAGTGTGTCTATAGATCATAGACCATATATACACAATAAATAAACAGATATACTGCACAAATAATAATCGACTGTTATTGTTCAGAGCTTATTTGATGTTGTGTTCAATAGCCTGATGGCTGTGGGGAAGTAGCTGTTCCTGAACCTGGATGTTACAGATGTCAGGCTGCTGTACCTTCTACCCGATGGCAACGGAGATGAGTGTGTGACCAGGATGGTGTGGGTCTTTGATGATGTTGGCATCTTTTTGAGGCAGCGACTGCGATAGATCCCTTCGATGGTGGGGAGGTCAGAGCCGGTGATGGACTGGACAGTGGTCACAACTTTCTGCAGTCTTCTTAAGTGTGCAAGTGTTTTTGGCCCAAAATTGCTTTATTTCTGTAATAACCGGTGTGACTTTGACACATTAACACTGAATCTCGATTAGTTCTGGCACTACAGCATGCAGTCAACCAAACCAGCATTTTGGTACATAAAATCCAACCCCTTGAACAAGCAGACAGTGGTAACTCACATAATGACCACCTTAGAGGCTGCAGGGGAGTTGGAAAAAAACTCTCAGGTTTACTAAAAGTGAAATTCCTGCCGGTATGAACGTTCTCTTCACCGCAACAATGGAGCAGCCATTGTAGAGCTTGCTAAGAGATTTCTGCTGTTTGTCTTTCTTGGAGTTGCACAGCCTATATAAAAGAGCAAAGCAATCAGAAATGTCATGATCCCTCCAGATACATAAAAGAAAGTTGTACAGCGTCTGACCACATAACTTTTTTTAACAGGCTATAGTTCCCTCTAATATGCCAAAGACATACTGTTTGGTAAGTTAATTGGCATTTGTAAATTACCCTTGGTCAGTAGTAGAATTTGGGGGCAGTTAATGGGCATGTGTAAATGAATAAGTTGCAGTGAAAATAGGTCAGGAAAACTGGATTGATGCATCTAACAACAGATCATGCTGCTGCCGCAACAGGAGACATCACATGTGATCAGACTCTGACATAAAGATGTTCCACCTACATTCTCATTCCCTTTCACTCGAAGGAGAGAGATTTCCATCTTAAGCAGAGTCTATATCAGATTGAATTTTGAATTTACAGGAAAAGATTCAAGGAGGTATGGCCGAAACTTCCTCCAGTCAGTGCCACCCACTGCAATTGGGTATCTGGAGTTTAAAGTGATATGTCACTTGCAGCATGTATACCATCATGGTTTTGGCCAAGGGACAACAATGAATCTTTCAATGCCGTTATACCATGTGTTTAAGTTTTAGTATTGCAAAATTAGTTGACGAGGAAAGACTCAGGAGGAAGTTGAGTTAAAGAAAGTAAAGGGCCTGTCCCACTTGGGCGACCTAATCCGTGAGTTCTGGCGAGTTTGCCCTCGACTCATACTCACAGCATGGTCGACACGAGGTCGTAGGAGTTCTTCGTAACTCTACATGCTCGAGAGTGGTCTCTGCGTACTCGAGGCCTCAGCTAGATTGCGGCGTATTTTTCAATATGTTAAAAATGCCCGCGAGTAAAAAAAGGTCGCCATGGAAAAAATCGATCCTTTTTTTACTCATAGGTTTAGTCGTAGTCAGTCGTAGTAGGTCGTAGTAGGTCGTCATGTTAGTCGTAGGCAATCGAGGGTAGTCGAAGGTAGTCTCCACTATTCGGTGTCCAATTTTCCCGAAGTTAGTCGTAGCTAGTCGTAGCTAGTCGAAGCTGGTCTTCAACATAGTCGAAGGAGGTCTTCAACATGTCATTTTTTCAAACTCTTCTAAACTCGCCAATTAGGTCGCCCAAGTGGGACAGGCCCTTTACTATAAGATAGTTGGCTGGTTATATAAGTTATGACATGAACAAAGTATCTTGGTTAATAATCTGAACTGACTACGTTCAGTGTCCCAGAGAATGATTAAGGGAGACGCTGCGACATGTATTAAAAGTGCTGATTGATAAAATTACTAAATTCAGATGCCAGGCCTGAATCCAACACATCAGACTTAAATCATACATGATCATTCACAATTATAGGTGGATGTGCATTGACTAGAGTTTCAAACAATCCTATACAGTATGGTGCTTATCTGAAAGGCAAGTTGACTGTCCTTTGTTACATTGATAGGGATATAATTTATTCTGTAAAACCAAAATGGGAGCAGAGCTGAGTATTCCCTTCATATTCATAGCACTACGACAGGAAACATTATCATCCGGTTTACCCCAAAACTCTACACCATATCATAGTCATGGCATCAAAGTGAGACACAACATAGAAACAGGCCCTTCGACCCACCAAGGCCTAGCTGACCATCAATCACCCATTTAGACTAATCCTACCATTTTTTATTCTTCACACATTCTCAACAACCCCATCCAGATTTTACTACTCACCTATACACTCGGGGAAATTTAGAGTTGCCAAACTAACAATCTTAAATTAACCAATGGCTTTAGGATGTCAGAGGAAACTCTAGTGGTCACAGGGAGAACATGCAAACTCAAAGTAGACAGTGCTTAAGGTCCGCATGATAGCCAGGCCTCCGGCACTGTGAGTCAGTGGCCAGAGTTGTGCCACTGTGTTTCCCTGAAAGATGGTGACTGGGAGGATCGTCGTAGAAGCTGGAGCTTTAAACCCAAGGTAAGAACATGTTCCCTTAAGGTTATTCTGCTGATGGTTCTGGAACCTTAAGACTTAACCAGCATTGGGTCCAGGTACTTGCAGCTCACCCAATGTTGACCGTGGGACCTTGGGGCCCACACAAAGCTTTTCACTGTACCTTGCAGGCACGTGCTGTCAGGGTAGGCAAGGTAGGCAGTGCCTACCCTGACTAAAATTATAAAATAATCATTATTTTATATATGTATGTATAAAATATATATAATATATATATAAAACATATATAAAATGGTCATAAATAGTAAAGGCACGGGAGAATTATGCTTCCCTAAGGGATCGATCTCTTAGGGAGGCATAATTCTCCCGTGCCTTTCATCCGTAGTACATTTAAAACACGGAAGTATGTGTTACTCACGTGCCGTCGATGATGCTTCAAGCCATCAGTGGGAACGGTCCGTAAAGACAGCTGAAATTCTGCCTTTACACCGTGAACTACGTGCACGTGCTGCGCTGCGCACTACGCATGCGCAAATTTCTTGGCGGGTTTTTTAAAGATGGATAGTTACATTTTAATTTTAAAAGATGGGTAGTTAAATTTCTATTGTGTATTGTGTGTTCTTTATCATTGCACCGCTGCTGGCAAATTCATTTCACTTGCACTTTATGTGCAATGTGACGAATAAAACCGTATTGTATTGTAATGTATTGATTACCTGAAGAGTTTCTCGAAGCAAACTTACGAGGAAAAGACCAAAATAATTAAAAATGGCAGACCAAAGCCGGAACTTAAAGAACTTCAACAGCGCAAAGGAACAAAAATAATTAGCACATTTAAAACAGCTTGGTACAACAGATAACAAAGAGAGAAGAACGGATTTTGTGTACAAATAATATGGTAAGTACATTTCTTTGAGCTATACATTTTTAAATACTTTATTAAGAGATAGGACCTATTGAAGACAAATTACTTGATAAAAGTCGAGAGAACAATCTGCGCATGCGCGGTTTCCAAGATTTTTTAAAGCCGACTGACAGCTCACCGGGGAGAGAACAATCTGCGCATGCGCGGTTTTCAAGATTTTTAAAAGCCACTGCCTACCCTGACTAATTACTCACGGCACATGCCTGGTACCTTGGTACACAATAAACTTAACTGAAAGTGAATGTCAAGCCCATGCTCCTCACCATTACAGGCTCAGTAATTGCCTGATGCCAGACGTCAGTAGTTCTCTCAGTGGCACTCACTGCAATTTCAAGCTACTGTTTTAAAGATGGGCATGATGGGCTTGCCTGCCTTGGCATCTCTCCCAGATTTTACTGCTAGTGTTGAAAGGCACCCGCGGGATTTGTATGTAAACCTGATGCCACCAAGTAGTGCAGGTCATTGAGAGTGGATTGGGAAGATATGTTGCAGTTTCCTAATGTGGGAAGTATTTGGCTTCTGTGCTCAAAGTATTGAGCTATTAGCTTTATGAAAACAATAACATTAATATGTTTTGTCTAGATTAACAATGTCTTCAGTGCGTAATGGCAGATTGTAATTTTCAAACAATGTTCATAGTTACAGGTGATAGTTCACAGAGCCTGTTCTGCTCTTGTGACCCACCTATAGCAAACCCTGCTACAAACTTCACCCATAAAAATATGCACCAAAACCTTTCCCATCATGTTGAGCTGCCTTGCTGGTGACCCTGGCACTGAGATATTGCAAGCTGTGTGATTCAATTGAGAGTATATTGAATCTACAAGAGTTGCTGAATTTCCAGGCAAGTAACCTTTCCAAAGAAGAAGAGTGGAAGGAAGAATTCACCATGGACATATAACTAGTGGCGGCAGATAAACTTGAGTAGCTGAAAGTAAAAGGATGTTATTATACGTCACACGTCACAAGGAGACAGAACTGCACCATAACCATAAAGCTTTCAAATGAGACCCTGGATAACGCATTAGATGCACTTTGCAAACCTCCTAAAAATGAAAGTCATTGGTTCCTTACACAAAACCAGGAGCAGGACAAATCCATTGATACTTTCTTAATGGACGTAAGGTTGTCAGCAGGTAATTGCAGTATCACAGATTTGAAGAGAGTTGATTATTTGCGGAATTCTGGAGTCCACCTGAGGGAATGACCACTATGTGAAACAGAGTAAAGTGTATAGGTACTGTAGATCTAAAGCTCTAGGGCTATCCAGAGCAGCATTAAACATTTGAATGGAAAGGAAGGTAGCAAGGAAGTAGGCAAAAGACAGAAAAAGGAATTTACACTAACACTAGGGATCAATTGCAATCTTTTCTAAAGCTAATTAATTAACCTATAAACCTGTACCTTTTTGGAATGTGGGAGGAAAACGGACTCGGAGAAAACCCACACTGTCACGGGGAGAACGTACAAACTCTGTACAGACAAACTCAGGCTTAAGATGTGCAAAGATTTTAACATTGTTTTTGATTTTGTAATATTGGAATGGGGTGCAAACAGCAGACACATTTACAATAACACATAGCCGTAATTGACCTGGTAATTGAGTGAGACCATAGACCACAGAGTGGCTGTAGTAGTCTTAAATCAAAGGCAAGACTGATTGTTAATGGACTCAAGACTTGCACACCTTCATCTTGTAAACAGAAACATTCCAAATATGTTGATGCTCTGAGCCTCTTGCTCATTCAACCGTTCTTGATTTACAACAAACTTACTCCATGACCCAAGGAAGTGTGTGTGAGTGTGTGTGTATGTGTGTGTGCTTGCACATGTGCAAGCTGCTAATGGGAAAATATCATATACACAGGAGAGCAAAAGCCCACAATATTTCTGCTGTGCAGCACGTCCCTTCGGCCCACCGAGTCTGTGGCTACCAGCGATCCCCACACATTAACACACTAGGGGGGCCAAGGAAAGAGCGTTCACGTCGCAGCCCTGTTTCAACCAATCTTTTCACCACCACGCACAAGAAGCACAAGAAGCGCAAGACAGACACCATTGTGCAGATGCCGAGAAGTGTGTTCAGCTCTGGCTGAACAACTTCTAATCTTGTGTGTGGACTCGATAAGAAGAAGAAGAAGAAGAAGAACACACTAGGGACAATTTACATTTATACCGAGCCAATTAACCTACAACCCTGTATGACTTTGAAATGTGGGAGGAAACCGATGATCTCGGAGAAAACTCACGCAGGTCACGGGGAGAACATACAGACTCCGTACAGAAAGCACCCATAGTCAGGATCTGGCGCTGTAAGGCAGCAACTCTACCTCTGTGCCACCGTGCCACCGTGCCACCCATAATATATATTACTACAAGTCTGATCTTGACCACTTCCTGTTGTTCTATATATTGATTTTAGAAAAAACGCTGCCACTTACGGCTGTGATTTTTGGCCATCTTACTCAGAGTCGCCCTCCGCTGCGCAGTACAAGAGGATTTTCCCCATTGATGAAAAATAAAAGAGTTATTAGTGTTTTAAAAATGTTAAGATTCTCTATCCTGAAGGCCACGCCCCTTCCGGAGGGACTATAAAACCCGGAAATGTGGAGGTGCCTCAGTTCTCTGCAAGATGGGGGAGCGAGAGGTCACAATTCTCAGTCTGAGCTGTGAATAACACTGAACACATGTCAACTAAACTGTGAATGGTTTTACTGACTTTGAAAATGTAGTTTCAAAATGCAAAAGTGTGTTTTGGTTTGAAAGTGCTTAAGCTGTGTTGCCTTTGGTTTTGAAAGTGCGAAAGCAAGCTGTGTTGCTTTTGGTTTTGAAAGTGCTAAAGCGAGCTACCTTGCCTTTAGTTTTGAAAGAACTAAAGCGAGCTGCCTTGCCTTTGGTTTTGAAACTGCTAAAGCGAGCTGCCTTGCCTTTGGTTTTGAAAGTGCTAAAGCGAGCTGCCTTGCCTTTGGTTTTGAAAGTGCTAAAGCGAGCTGCCTTGCCTTTGGTTTTGAAAGTGCTAAAGCGAGCTGCCTTGCCTTTGGTTTTGAAAGTGCTAAATTGAGCTGCCTTGCCTAATTAAAGCTGCCTTGCCAAATTAGAGCTGCCTTGCCCTCTATATAATTAAATCTTATCTTGACCACTTCCTGTTTATGCTTTATATTGATTTTAGAAAAAACGCTACCACGTACGGCTGTGATATTTGGCCATCTTACTCAGAGTCCACCTCCGCTCATCAGGTGCCGAGGATTTTTCCCATCGATGAAAAATAAAACAGTTATTAGTGTTTAAAAAATGTTGAGATTCTCTCTCCTGTCAACCACGCCATGAAGGACACGCCCCTTCTGGTGGGAGGGGTGAGGGACTATAAAACCCGGAAGTGTGGGCGTGGCTCAGTCTCTGCAAGATGGGGGAGGGAGAGATCACGACTCGCTGTCTTTAGTGGCCTTGCACCCTGCTTGAAATGGTATGAAACTGCACTTGAATGAAAATGGTATTTCAAGGAATATCCGCGAGCCAATTGCGAGCCCACCAGCCGTGAGTGAGCAGCCAGTACAACAGGCTTGAGTGACTGACCCGCCAGCCCAATAATCCATTTGGCCTACAATGTCCATATTAGCCCTCTGGAAACCAGCATACAACACCCATACTTACGCTCCAGAAAGCCCCCTCCCCCCTCCCCCCTCCCCCAATTACTCTTTGGTATATATCTATATCAAAATGTTGGTACAAGGAAAACTGGTGCCATTGCAGAGTGACTGGTCAATGCAGAATATCATGGAGAAGCAAAGCATTAGTCTCAAGATGATGCAGTTGAACCTATGCCAAGGTTACATGCCTTAATGACTACCAACCAGTGGCACTCATGCCCGTTGTGATGAGTGCTTCAAGAGGTGGATTATGACGTATATCAACTCTTGCCTTAGTAAGGACCTGGATACACTACAATTTGCCTACCATCTCAATAGATCAACATTGATACAATCTCACTGGCTCCCCACTCTGCACCGGACCACTTGGACAATAAAAAACACATTAGCCAGGCTGTTGTTCATCGACTACCCCTGGCATTCAACACTATCATCCCCTCTATCACCAAACTCAGGGACCAGAGTCTTTGATCATTCCTATGCACTGGATCCTCAATCCCAAGAACCATCAAGCTCTTGAACTACCATGCACAACCCAAACCACAACCTTGCCTCAACAAAACTCTACTAGGGACTTTGTATAGATTACACTACATGGTTCTGTTTGCAATATTATGGTCTGGTTAGCTGCTATTAATGATAATTTATTTTATTACTGATTATTTAATATTTATCCGTTGTGTTCTTGCATTACGGTGCCTTAAAGCTGCCATAATTCTGAATCTGATTGTTACATTCCCGGTGCCTATGACAATTAAACATACTTGACTCTTGAAGTGCTACGACATACAACAAAACCTGGTGGGACATAGTCCCAAAAGCATCCAAATAGATAAGTTGTGGTTTCATACTACACATGGAAGTCGTACCGTGCAGCAGATGGAATTTCTAAAGGTACATCACGACAGGATCATGTGGATTGCTACATGTACAGCTGTACATCACAAGATGATAGTTTAGAACTATTTGAGCAAGACCCGGCAACATCTGAATGAGATGATCAAACCACCCAGTCAACTGACTTAAGAAGAATATGGAAAGGTTTTGGTTGGATGTTCATGAGCCAGCGGTCAAATGGGGAGGTAGACACAGCAATGCTTGTGTTGCTATATTTTGTTGACACAATGCTTCTGATAGCTTGGAAACGGATCTGAGGTAAAAGGTTCTCAGGAGGGTGACCTGATAACTTACACAAATGGAATGCTAATTAAGACGGAGTTAAGGGCCTGTCCCACTTGGGCGTCATGCAGATGGCGCGCAAAGATTTTGTACATCGCAAAATCCTGGGGCGCCGCGCGTGACCGGGCGTCATTGCCTACGTCACCACGCCCCATGCGCGCATAAAGTGCACCTTGTGCGCATCATGTGCGCGTCACGACACGCTCGTCATGCGTCGTGACGTGTAAATGATGTTGCATAAATGATGCGCAAATGACACCCAAGTTGGACAGGTGCTTTACTTTCTGTGATCTGTGGATTGTCGAAATCTCGCTGATACATGGCCAAGTCAATGGATATTTTTAAGGCAGAGATATAGATTCTTGATTAGTACGGGTGTCGGGGGGTCATGTGGAGAAGGCAGTAGAATGGGGTTAGGAGGGAGAGATAAATCAGCCATGAATGAATGGCAGAGTAGACTTGATGGGCTGAATAGCCTAATTCTGCTCCTATCACTTATGACCATATGCTGGGAGAATTGTATTTATATACTGTGTTTACTATTGATCCCTCCATCAAGCACCAAAGAAGTTGCTGTTAGCTTGTGAGGATATAGATTTATAATGTAAAGATTCAAAGATGCAAACAATCCTGCCTGGGTAAAAACAAACATGCTTCTTACAGTCTTGATCAAGATAATCTGAGAATTTAAGAGTCACTGAGGAATCTGAGGCAATCAACGATGATCTCACAGCCATTAATGCAGGGCACTGAGTTTAGGAAAGCCTACTCAGTACCATGCAGTGGCTGAAGAAAGGAATTCAAACAGGGTGAAAGGATATACACGGTGAAGGTAAATCATGCTTCCATTTGAGAAATGCGTTTGAAATCCCAGAACATGAAAGGTCATGACAGAAGGACCCCCTCCGTCATAGAAAAGCCACCTGCTTTTATTTGATCAGAACAGATTTACAGATACGAGAAGGTGCAGTAAAAACCTGTAAACAACAACTCAACAGTAAGCCCCTTGAGAACCACAATTTATATGTCGATATCAATCACTTCTTCGAAAGTTATTTGGATATTTTTCCCTTTACAGTCGCAGGGCATCAACCTCTTCAGACCTCCATTAACTCACCACTGGTTAACATACACTATGTCATTTTGGACACATGGATAACAATTCCTACCATATCGTGGTCACCCCTTTAAGGATTGTGCTAATATCACATGGTTCCAGAAGTGGGCTGTTCATTTGGACTGTTCATAGGGAAGGATTAGAGAGGGTATGAACCAAACTCAGGCAAATGGGACTAGTCCAGGCAGCAAGAACGGATCTGTTTCTGTGCTCTATGACTGTACGATTCTAAGCCTCAGGATATTGGCTGGCTCTTTAAGCACCTTCATTACTAGATTAAATGGGGTCAAGGAAAGAGCGTTCAAGTCGCAGCCCTGTTTCCACCAATCTTTCCACCACCATGCACAAGAAGCACAAGAAGAGCAAGACAGACACCATTGTATGCAGATGCTGAGAAGTGTGTTCAGCTCTAATCTTGTGTGTGGACTCGATAAGAAGAAGACTAGATTAAATTATTTCCAGTGTTTTAGAGAATGTATTAGAGAATGTATAAGAGAGACAGAGGTAACAGCTTCCTAGGCTTCAGCAGATTGGAACATGTGTGTCTTCTCAGTCCCCTGCAGAACCTCCAAAGGGAAGGAACCAGGCACTCGTATTTGGACGTAGTGTAGGTGGGTCATTGCTATGTTCGGCTTCAAAGCAAACCTACATGATGTTCCCCATGGGATGTTATCATATTGGTTAAAACAAGGATTCTATTACTTTCCTATTAAATATTTGAATGCCTTGGTTTTGTTTATATTAAATGGAACAGTTTTTGTGAATGTAATATTGATTTGGCTGCCTCCTACAATCTTCCTTGATTTAGAGCTTAGTCACACTAGTCTTTGGTACTTCAGCCTCATAATGAAAGGATGGCCCAAGCCAAGAATACATCTCAAGCACAGAGATATGAGTTTGATACTGGAGGTGCAGAATAAATTCAGGGCATTACTATGATCATGACAGAAATTGCTTGTTAACAGAGATTAGGTCAAAATAAAAGTCAGCTTGAAACTTGCGTATGTGAGGAGCACTGGTTTGCTGAGCCCAGGCAAGGACACATCATTATTACACTATTTTACATTGGTTTCTCAGAGTTCAGAAGATAGGTTCAATATTAATGTTGCATTATCCCAATCACACAACCACAATAATACTTTATTAGCCAAGTATGTTTTGCAACATACAAGGAATTTCATTTGCCAAGTCAGTCATACAAATAAAAAGCAACAGAACACACAAACACATTTTAACATAAACATCCACCACAGTGACTCCTCCACATTCCTCACAGTGATGGAAGGCAAAAAAAAGTTCAATCTCTTCCCTTTGCTCTCCCGTGGTGGGGGGCCTCGAGCCCTCCGTTGATGTGATGATCTTGACCCCCATAGCCAGCTATGGGCCTCCCACGTCGAGGCAATCTGCTCCTGCATTGGGGGGATGTCAGCTCCCCCGCGCCGGACGATTGAACCGCGCGTTGGGGCTGGTCAAACCTTCCGCGACATTGGAGCTCCCGACATCCATGGCCTCTCCCGAGACTGCGAGCTCCCAATATTAAGATTGCAGGCCGCAATTGGAGCGATCTCAGGCAAGGTATCGATTCCGATGTAAGTCTACGCCCTGCGGTGGGGCCCAAGGTCAGCCTGAGGAGATCTCCCGCTCCATCGATGGTTGGCCGCAGAGCGACCGGTGAACGTGATCCAAAAATTAATCGCATCTCCGGCAAGGTAAGAAACTGAAAAAATAAGTTTCCCCTGACTCCTCCCCTTCCCCCCACATAAAACAAACCAGAGAACATTTACACAAACTTTTAACACACACTAAAAATTTTTAAAAAGGTGAAAAAACAAACACTGTTGGCGGGGCTGCCAATCATATGGCGCCCCTAGTGGCCAATTGGATTTCAAACAAAGCAGTTAATTGTCAAGATTAACTGTATCATTTGAAATGGTTGCATTGCTTGATACCTATTCATTTTATATTTAGAGGGCAACTGTAAAGCAGGGGTCCATGTGTTGATACTTCCGGAAGGATTAGTCTACATGTTTAGAGATGCTTCCAAGGTTTATGTAATTGTGCTTCACTTGTCTGCTGCACACGTGGTTTGTGCTAACAATCTTCCCATACCTTGAATATAATGGTGCCCATGCATGACATCTGACTTGATTCTTCTCAAAAATGTCATCCTCACCCCATATTTTTCATTTCAAACTGTTGTCATTACATCGTCTGAAAGAAGACAGATAGCTGTGAATAACATCAACAAGATAGACACAAAATGCTGGAGTAACTCAACGGGACAGGCAGCATCGCTGGAGAGAAGGAATGGGTGACATTTCAGGTCGAGACACTTCTTCAGACCTGTCCCGCTGTGTTAATGTTTGTGTCTATCTTTGGTTTAAGCCAGCAGTTCCTTCCTACACACTTTGTAACTTCATGCATGTTGATGCTTGTACAATGCTTAATTTCACTCCAAACGGGCTATAAAATGGAAGAAGCAACCTCTGCCCTGGATAGTACAATAGTTTTGGGTTGAGACCCTTCTTCAAATTCCTCTATTTTGAAGAGTTAGTTCTGCACGAGATGCTGTGAGATTTATCTGATGCATTGCCTTGCTGTGGCAGTGTAAGGTGACCAAGAAGAACAGGTGATGAATGAAGGGATGATGTTTATTGTCACATGTAGCCGGGATACCCGGGAACAGTGAGAAGCTTTGTTTTGAGTACACCCAAGAGAGTACACAGGTGTCACCACTTGGCAGGCACTGACAATTTTACAAACGTCAGAACGTCAGCCAATCCTTCTCTCCAGAGATGTTGCCTGTCCCGCTGAGTTACTCCAACATTTTGTGTCTATCTTCGGTGTAAGCAGGCATCAGCAGTTCCTTCCTACACACATTTAACCAGATGAAGCAGGTGTTACATCTCCTCACTAGTGTGTTGTGTACAATCAACTTATATCTATATGGTTTTCAGATATAACCATATAACCATATAACAATTACAGCACGGAAACAGGCCATCTCGGCCCTACAAGTCCGTGCCGAACAACTTTTTTCCCTTAGTCCCACCTGCCTGCACTCATACCATAACGCTCCATTCCCTTCTCATCCATATGCCTATCCAATTTATTTTTAAATGATACCAACGAACCTGCCGCCACCACTTCCACTGGAAGCTCATTCCACACCGCTACCACTCTCTGAGTAAAGAAGTTCCCCCTCATGTTACCCCTAAACTTCTGTCCCTTAATTCTGAAGTCATGTCCTCTTGTTTGAATCTTCCCTATTCTCAAAGGGAAAAGCTTGATCACATCAACTCTGTCTATCCCTCTCATCATTTTAAAGACCTCTATCAAGTCCCCCCTTAACCTTCTGCGCTCCAGAGAATAAAGACCTAACTTATTCAACCTATCTCTGTAACTTAGTTGTTGAAACCCAGGCAACATTCTAGTCAATCTCCTCTGTACTCTCTCTATTTTGTTGACATCCTTCCTATAATTGGGCGACCAAAATTGTACACCATACTCCAGATTTGGTCTCACCAATGCCTTGTACAATTTTAACATTACATCCCAACTTCTATACTCAATGCTCTGATTTATAAAGGCTAGCATACCAAAAGCTTTATTTACCACCTTATCTATATGAGATTCCACCTTCAAGGAACTATGCACGGTTATTCCCAGATCCCTCTGTTCAACTGTATTCTTCAATTCCCTACCATTTATCATGTACGTCCTATTTTGATTTGTCCTGCCAAGGTGTAACACCTCACATTTATCAGCATTAAACTCCATCTGCCATCTTTCAGCCCATTTTTCCAAATGGCCTAACTCACTCTGTAGACTTTGGAAATCCTCTTCATTATTCACAACACCCCCTATCTTGGTATCATCTGCATACTTACTAATCCAATTTACCACCCCTTCATCCAGATCATTGATGTACATGACAAACAACAAAGGACCCAACACAGATCCCTGAGGCACCCCACTAGTCACCTGCCTCCAACCCGACAAACAGCCATCCACCATTACCCTCTGGCTTCTCCCATTCAGCCACTGCTGAATCCATCTTGCTATTCCTGCATTTATACCCAACAGTTTAACCTTCTTAACCAACCTTCCATGAGGAACCTTGTCAAAGGCCTTACTAAAGTCCATATAGACAACATCCACTGCTTTACCCTCGTCAATTTCCCTAGTAACCTCTTCAAAAAATTCAAGAAGATTAGTCAAACATGACCTTCCAGGCACAAATCCATGTTGACTGTTCCTAATCAGGCCCTGTTTATCCAGATGCTTATATATATTATCTCTAAGTATCTTTTCCATTAATTTGCCCACCACTGAAGTCAAACTAACAGGTCTATATTTGCTAGGTTTACTCTTAGAACCCTTTTTAAACAATGGAACAACATGCGCAGTACGCCAATCCTCGGGGACTATTCCCGTTTCTAATGACATTTGAAATATTTATGTCATAGCCCCGGCTATTTCTACACTAACTTCCCTCAATGACCTAGGGAATATCCTGTCGGGACCTGGAGACTTATCCACTTTTATATTTTTCAAAAGTACTTCTTTTACTTTGAAACCCATAGTATCCATAACTACTCTACTCGTTTCCCTTACCTCACATAATTCAATATCCTTCTCCTTGGTGAATACCGAAGAAAAGAAATTGTTCAATATCTCCCCCATCTCTTTTGGCTCTGCAGATAGCTGCCCACTCTGTTTCTCCAATGGACCAATTTTATCCCTCGTTATCCTTTTGCTATTAATATAGCTGTAGAAACCCTTTGGATTTACTTTCACCTTACTTGCCAAAGCAACCTCATATCTTCTTTTAGCTTTTCTAATTTCTTTCTTAAGATTCTTTTTACATTCCTTATACTCCACAAGCACCTCATTTACTTCATGCTGCCTATAATTATTGTAGATCTCCCTCTTTTTCCGAACAAGATGTCCAATTCCCCTTGTAAACCAGGGCTCTTTCCAATTTTTACTGTTTCCTTTCAACCGAACAGGAACATAAAGATTCTGTACTCTTAAAATTTCCCCTTTAAATGTCCACCATTTCTCTTCTACATCTTTCCCATAAAACAAAATGTTCCAGTCCACTCCTTTTAAATCATCTCGCATCTCATCAAAGTTAGCCTTTCTCCAATCAAAAATCTCAACCCTAGGTCCAGTTCTGACCTTCTCCATAATTATATTGAAACTAATGGTATTGTGATAACTGGACCCGAAGTGCTCCCCAACGCATACCTCCGCCACCTGTCCCGCCTCATTTCTTAACAGGAGGTCCAGCACTGCCCCTCCTCTAGTAGGTACCTCTATGTATTGCTGCAAAAAACTATCCTGCACACATTTTACAAACTCCAAACCATCCAGCCCATTTACAGAATGTGTTTCCCAGTCTATGTGTGGAAAGTTGAAATCTCCCACAATCACTACCTTGTGCTTACTACTAATATCTGCTATCTCCTTACATATTTGCTCTTCCAATTCTCGTTCCCCATTTGGCGGTCTATAATACACCCCTATAAGTGTTGCTACACCTTTCCCACTTCTCAGTTCCACCCAAATAGCCTCCCTAGATGAGCCCTCCAATCTATCCTGCCAAAGCACTGCTGTAATATCTTCCCTGACTAGCAATGCAACACCTCCACCTCTTGCCCCTCCAATTCTATCACACCTGAAGCAACGAAATCCTGGAATATTTAGTTTCCAATCACAGCCCTCCTGCAACCATGTTTCACTGATCGCCACAACATCATACTTCCAGGTGTCTATCCAGACTCTAAGCTCATCCACCTTTCTTACAATGCTCCTAGCATTAAAATATGCACATTTAAGAAACCCCCCGTCTCTTCTTCTCTGTTTATTTCCTTTTTTTTCTTTCTCCTCTTGTGTCCGAGTGCTTCCCTTTTCTGCTTCCTGCCTCCCATTCTGTCTACTAGCTTTCTCTATTTGAGTCCCTCGCCCCAACCATTCTAGTTTAAAGTCTCCCCAGTGACCTTTGCAAATTTCCCCGCCAGGATATTGGTCCCCCTCGGGTTCAAGTGCAACCCATCCTTTCTGTACAGGTCCCACCTTCCCCAAAAGAAGTCCCAATGATCCAGAAACTTGAATCCCTGCCCTCTGCACCAGTCTTTCAGCCACGCATTTATCCTCCACCTCGCTCCATTCCTACTCTCACTCGTCGCAGTGGTACAGGCAGTAATCCTGAGATTGTTACCTTTTTGGTCCTTTTCCTTAACTCTCCTCCCAACTCCCTAAATCCTCCCTTCAGGACCTCTTCACTTTTTTTACCTATGTCATTTGTACCAATATGTACCACGACCTCAGGCTCCTCTCCCTCTGATTTCAGGATATCTTGGATGCTGTTGAGACACGTCCGAGACCTTGGCACCAGGGAGGCAGACCACCATCCTGGTCTCCCGACTGCGTCCACAGAAACTGCCTATCCGACCCCCTAACAATAGAGTCCCCAATTACAATTGCCCTCTTCTTTTTTTCCCTACCTTTCGGAGCAACAGGGCCGGTCTCTGTGCTGGAGGCCCGTCCGCTGTTGCTACCCCCGGGTAGGCTGTCACCCCCATCCGTACTCAAACAGGAGTACTTATTTGCAAGGTGTACCGACATTGGAGTACTCCCTCGTTCCTGCCTCTGCCCCTTGCCCTTCCTTAGCGTGACCCACATGTCTCTCTCCCGTGGTTTTGGAGTGACCACCTCCCTATAACTCCCCTCTATGACCTCGTCACTCTCCCTGACCAGACAGAGGTCATCGAGCTGCTGCTCCAGGAACCTAATACGGTGCCTTAGGAGCCCCATCTCTCTGCACCTGGTGCAGATGTGGACGTCTGGAGGGCCATCCGACACCATGACCTCCCACATCTGACATCCAGAACAGTACACTGCTCTGACTGTCATTCTCTCGCCTTACCCTGGATCCGATACCAGTATAATACAATAGAAACTGCTGTGAGAAATCAGCAGGTATCGGACACAAACAGCTGCTCCCTCTTGCCCTTTACACTGCACCTTTATTATATAAACAAAAAGCACTAAAGCACTGTACCTTTAACCAGAAAGCAGAAATGCTAACCTGAGGTTGCACCCAATCAGCTGCTTCCTCTAGTCTGCTTCCACCAATCAGCGGCTTCCACCAGAACCCTCCCTATGGAGTGTGGAACGTTACGGGTTTTGGTAAAAGCCCCGACCCTCCTCCACTCGCTCCAACAGTTCCCGGGCCTCTCAGTTATACTGATATAAATCAGTATAACAAGCTGTGCGAGTCGATGGTACATGACTATCCCAGCACGCTTGATAAACACTTAATAACATTTGAAGAAAGTAAAGATTGTTAATGTGGAGTGGCGTTTGGATTTTTAGCAATCATTGTGATTTTTGTTAGAGGATTTAATTAGACTCATGACTCATTGTGAGTTATTTGAGGTGCCTGTCATTGTTGATATTGCCCTGGATGGTTAACCCTCATTGCCTGGCCCTAACCTCAACACCCCATTTAATTTAATATCCTGTAAAATCATTTACTCTCAACTTTGTGACTAGCCTATTAACTGTCCGTCTTACACAGTCATTCACGGAATGATTTAAGGCATTTGACCAATGTCTGCATTAGCAGAATAGCTCCACTGTGACAAACTTAATGTACACAGACTTGTGAGATATTGTGTCCACTTTACCAGAATAAATAGCATTGTATGAACAGTGGGTAAATGGGGTTAGGAGGGAGATATAGAGCAGCCATGATGGGCTGAATGGTGGAGTAGACTTGATGGGCTGAATGGCCCAATTCTGCTCCTATCATTTATGACATAATTATTTATCTTGACTGATGGTTTCTATGAAGTAGAGCAGCCATATATCCACATCAGCCTGTGAGGGGATATGTTTTGACATTCAGTAATATTCATGCGGTTTGTGTTGCTGTTGTTGTGGGAACTGATATTGTTGTGCAGGGCTGAATATTGTGAAGGACTAATTAATGACAATTCTGGGCCTTTATTGGATCCTTGCATCTATTAAAGCATTCGACAGCATGGCCAGATATAGCCTCTTTCACACACTGAGCAATATGATCCTGATAGACACAAAAATGTTGGAGTAACTCAGCGGGTCAGGCAGCATCTCCAGAGAAAAGGAATAGGTGACGTTTTGGGTCAATATCCTTTCTCCTGACTCTGAGAGGGAAGAAGGGTCTCGACCCGAAACATCACCTATTCATTTTCTCCAGAGATGCTGCCTGACCCACTGAGTTACTCCAGCATGTTATGTCTATCTTCGGTGCAAACCAGCATAAGCAGTTCCTTCCGACACAGCATGATCCTGATGTTAGGAAAGCATCAAATGTGATCCTCTGACCATTGACTGGATGTACTCCGTCAAACTTTGGAATTGATATGATTTAACCTGGAATTTGTTGCAAATGTGATTTACCTCAGGTCGTGTTAATTCTGCGAATTGTATAGCACTGAATTAAATCTCAGGTCTTTCTGGCCTACATTCCAAACGAGTTTCTTCCCAACTAAAAAATATTCTGGAGATGGAAAAGAAGTAGATAAAGAGAGGCAATGCTAATTAAAATCCAATTATGGCCATAGAATGGAAATTTTAAATGACTTTGGTGCTTAGATGGTTGAGAAATAATAAGGGAACTGTAACCATATTAACTGGGGGAGGAAATAACAGATGTGATTTGTAACAATTTACAGATGTGCAGTAGTAAAACTTGTAATGAAGAATTTTAATTATTCTAGGGGAGTTAGGAAAAGGTAAATTTAGTGTGAAAAATGAGAACTCTTTCAGAATACATCAAATTCTAACTTGCATGTTACAAGTGTAGCAAGGGAGAATGCAATGTTAGAACTGGTTTTGGATGATAAAGCAATATCAAATATCTGATTTAGAAAATATGTACAATTGAGAGTTATTGACTTAAGTTAATTAAGTTAACACAGAAATATCTGCTGCAAAATTATTGAACTGTAATTAGCTGATATTGCTGAGCTAAAAAGAGCCACATCTCAAACTAATTAATGGTAATAAATTGCATGTTTAAGCGCATTAAAGACAGATATCTGAACAGTATGAATAATCCTGAGAGTAAACGTATTCATGACAGGAGTTGCACTAATTGTGGTTCAGCAGAGTGACAAAAGCAAAAGTAGATTTTTTTAAAGTATATAATCATTACCAAGAGAAACAGATCCGAAAACCATAGCGAGAATTTTAAACGCAATCATCTAACATACTATGAAAGAGAAATGAAAAGGAAAATGAAAAATCTTTTTATTGATGCAGAGGGCATTTTCTCGAGTTAACTATAAGATTCATCAGATCACTGGCACATGGGGAATGTCAGAGTAACTGGCAGATTGGAGTCCTTCCTGATTATGTACAGAAGAACACAGCAAAAGGAAGAGACAACTAAATGTCCACTGGAAAAGTGCGCACCAGAAAGGTCACAACATCAATCAGAGTACAATGTGGAATTGACAGAAGCAATAACATTGTGTTGCTCATTACTGCAGCGGATGCCCAATCAAAATTGCAAGGATGAATGCTCCTGAGCAGCAATAATTGTGGCAATCAGTGAAACATGGTTGCAGGAGGGCTGTGATTGGAAACTAAATATTCCAGGATTTCGTTGCTTCAGGTGTGATAGAATTGGAGGGGCAAGAGGTGGAGGTGTTGCATTGCTTATCAGGGAAGATATTACAGCAGTGCTTTGGCAGGATAGATTAGAGGGCTCGTCTAGCGTGGACTCTCGGCGTGGAGCGGGTGAGCCCTCGCTGGGGCTCGCTGGAGGGGAGCGCTCCGTTTCGCTGCCCCGGGGCAGCCGGCAGCCTGAAGTCGCAGCCTGAAGTCGCGGTCTGCAGAGCTCCAGCTGGTGCGGCGTCTACAGCCCGGGATCTCACGTTGGGGACCCGGGGGAAGAAGAAGCCATCACTGCCGGCCCGCGGCCGACTTCTACCGCGGGTCCGGCATGGACTTACCATCACCCCTGGAGGGGAGCTTCGACCGCCGGCCCTGCAGTCTACGGTGCTTCTGGCTGCGGCGGGGACTTAAATCTTGACCGCCGGTCTGCGGCCTACAACAACTTAAAGCCGCGGTCTCCGGTGAGAAATGCCGATCCTGGACTGACTCTGGACTCTGGTCCTGACCACGGGGGGGAAATGGAGGAGGACTGGCCAAATGTTGTGCCTTCCACCACAGTGATGAATGCTGTGGTGGATGTTTGTGTTACAGTTTTATTGTGGTTGTGTGTTCTTTATTATTGTATCGCTGCAGACAACCCAAATTTCCACCAGCCTGGCTGTGTGGCAATAAATTATATCTAATCATCTAATCTAGGGAGGCTATTTGGGTGGAACTGAGAAATGGGAAAGGGGTAGCAACACTTATAGGGGTGTATTATAGACCGCCAAATGGGGAGCGAGAATTGGAAGAGCAAATATGTAAGGAGATTGCAGATATTAGTAGTAAGCACAAGGTAGTGATTGTGGGAGATTTCAATTTTCCACACATAGACTGGGAAACACATTCTGTAAATGGGCTGGATGGGTTGGAGTTTGTTAAATGTGTGCAGGATAGTTTTTTGCAGCAATACATAGAAGTACCTACTAGAGAAGGGGCGGTGCTGGACCTCCTGTTAGGAAATGAGACGGGTCAGGTGGCAGAGGTATGCGTTGGGGAACAGTTCGGGACCAGTGATCACAATACCATTAGTTTCAATATAATTATGGAGAGGGTCAGAACTGGACCTAGGGTTGAGATTTTTGATTGGAGAAAGGCTAACTTTGAGGAGATGCGAAAGGATTTAAAAGGAGTAAATTGGGACAGTTTGTTTTATGGGCAAGATGTGGAAGAGAAATGGAGGACATTTAAAGGTGAAATTTTAAGAGTACAGAATCTTTATGTCCCTGTTCGGCTGAAAGGAAATAGTAAAAATTGGAAAGAGCTATGGTTTTCAAGGGAAATTGGACACGGTTCGGAAAAAGAGAGAGATCTACAATAATTATAGGCAACATGGAGTAAATGAGGTGCTTGAGGAGTATAAAGAATGTAAAAAGAATCTTAAGAAAGAAATTAAAAAAGCTAAAAGAATATATGAGGTTGCTTTGGTAAGTAAGGTGAAAGTAAATCCAAAGGGTTTCTACAGCTATATTAATAGCAAAAGGATAACGAGGGATAAAGTTGGTCCATTAGAGAGTCAGAGTGGACAGCTATCTGCAGAGCCAAAAGAGATGGGGGAGATATTGAACAATTTATTTCCTTCGGTATTCACCAAGGAGAAGGATATTGAATTATGTGAGGTAAGGGAAACAAGTAGAGTAGCTATGGAAACTATGAGGATCAAAGAAGAGGAAGTACTGACACTTTTGAGAAATATAAAAGTGGATAAGTCTCCAGGTCCGGACAGGATATTCCCTAGGACATTGAGGGAAGTTAGTGTAGAAATAGCAGGGGCTATGACAGAAATATTTCAAATGTCATTAGAAACGGGAATAGTGCCAGAGGATTGGCGTACTGCGCATGTTGTTCCATTGTTTAAAAAGGGGTCTAAGAGTAAACCTAGCAATTATAGACCTGTTAGTTTGACGTCAGTGGTGGGAAAATTAATGGAAAGGATACTTAGAGATAATATATATAAGTATCTGGATAAACAGGGTCTGATTAGGAACAGTCAACATGGATTTGTGCCTGGAAGGTCATGTTTGACTAATCTTCTTGAATTTTTTGAAGAGGTTACTCGGGAAATTGATGAGGGTAAAGCAGTGGATGTTGTATATATGGACTTCAGTAAGGCCTTTGACAAGGTTCTTCACAGAAGGTTGGTTAAGAAGGTTCAATGGTTGGGTATTAATGGTGGAGTAGCAAGATGGATTCAACAGTGGCTGAATGGGAGATGCCAGAGAGTAATGGTGGATGGTTGTTTATCAGGTTGGAGGCCAGTGACTAGTGGGGTGCCACAGCGATCTGTGTTGGGTCCATTGTTGTTTGTCATGTACATCAATGATCTGGATGATGGTGTGGTAAATTGGATTAGTAAGTATGCAGATGATACTAAGATAGGTGGGGTTGTGGATAATGAAGTAGATTTTCAAAGTCTACAGAGAGATTTATGCCAGTTGGAAAAGTGGGCTGAAAGATGGCAGATGGAGTTTAATGCTGATAAGTGTGAGGTGCTACATCTTGGCAGGACAAATCAAAATAGGACGTACATGGTAAATGGTAGGGAATTGAAGAATGCAGATGAACAGAGGGATCTGGGAATAACTGTGCACAGTTCCCTGAAAGTGGAATCTCATGTAGATAGGGTGGTAAAGAAAGCTTTTGGTGCGCTGGCCTTTATAAATCAGAGCATTGAGTATAGAAGTTGGGATGTAATGTTAAAATTGTACAAGGCATTGGTGAGGCCAATTTTGGAGTATGGTGTACAATTTTGGTCGCCTAATTATAGGAAGGATGTCAACAAAATAGAGAGAGTACAGAGGAGATTTACTAGAATGTTGCCTGGGTTTCAGCAACTAAGTTACAGAGAAAGGTTGAACAAGTTAGGGCTTTATTCTTTGGAGCGCAGAAGGTTAAGGGGGGACTTGATAGAGGTCTTTAAAATGATGAGAGGGATAGACAGAGTTGACGTGGATAAGCTTTTCCCACTGAGAGTAGGGAAGATTTCAAACAAGGGGACATGACTTGAGAATTAAGGGACCGAAGTTTAGGGGTAACATGAGGGGGAACTTCTTTACTCAGAGAGTGGTGGCTGTGTGGAATGAGCTTCCAGTGAAGGTGGTGGAGGCAGGTTCGTTTTTATCATTTAAAAATAAATTGGATAGTTATATGGACGGGAAAGGAATGGAGGGTTATGGTCTGAACGCAGGTGTATGGGACTAGGGGAGAATACGTGTTTGGCACGGACTAGAAGGGTCGAGATGGCCTGTTTCCGTGCTGTAATTGTTATATGGTTATTATATGGTTAATAAGGACACCCTACCAGTGCTATTTAAATGGATTATCAAATGTTTACAGATGAACGGTTCATTGAATTCTGTTGGCTACTAATAAACTGTGTAGCATGGAAGAAAATAGGAGCATGGAAGAAAATAGGAGAAAAAAAAATCAGAACCCAAGGAGTGAGTTGTATAACATTAGTACCTCCACCAATGTAAAGCACTTTGGCCAACGAGAGTTGTTTTTTAAATGTGCTATATCAATAAAAGTGACTTGACTTGACTTGAGTCAGGTGTGAAAGAGCTTCTTGGAGTGGTTGAGGGAATGGTTTGGGATCCAAGGGTATTGATCGCCATGCAGCAGTTTGGTATGGAGTCTATGTGAGACATGGCTGCTGGAGATCATTTTGTGGGAGGTGTTGTCAAAACAGTAATCAATAGCCTGGAGAAGGGATTGGTAGTTGTTAGAAGACAGAGAGGATGGATCAATGCTTAGGGATTGGTCACGAGACATAACAGTGGGAAGGAAGGGAATCAGGAAAGGTTTGGAAGTTTGGAACTTTGGAATGGGGAGTTTGAGCAAGAGCCAGATAACACTGGACATGTCCCTGTTAAGTAAGATTCAAGCAGGCCACATAGGCACCATATAGACGCTTCTCTATATGATGGGTCCATAGACAGTGTGTCCATGCATACATCAATGAAAATGATAGATGCAACTTCATGAAATGCCTTAGGTATATGTCGTCTCCTCCATACATTAGACATTAGACAATAGGTGCAGGAGTAGGCCATTCGGCCCTTCGAGCCAGCACCGCCATTCAATGTGATCATGCCTGATCATCCCCAATCAGTACCCCGTTCCTGCCTTCTACATTTATCCCCTGACTCCGCTATCTTTAAGAGCCCTATCTAGCTCTCTCTTGAAAGTATCCAGAGAACCAGCCTCCACCACCCTCTGAGGCAGAGAATTTCACAGACTCACAATTCTCTGTGTGAAAAAGTGTTTCCTCATCTCCGTTCTAAATGGCTTACCCTTTATTCTTAAACAGTGGCACGTGGTTCTGGACTCCCCCAACATCGGGAACATGTTTCCTGCCTCTAGTGTGTCTCTAACATTAACAGAACAGATTGGTCAATAACCCAAAAAGCACATTCACAGACTAGGTGATTAACCTAGTTCCCTCTTTTCCATAACATATTCATTTGCATTGAAATTAAATCACAGTGTACACAATCATCACATAGCATCTTATGTGAAGCATTGACAGGGGAGACAGACAGAACATTTTTCCCAGGATGGAAAAATCAAATGCTTGTGTGCATAGAGTTCATAGATTTCAGGTGTGAGGGACAAGGTTTAAGGGAGATTTGTAGGGTAAGTATTTTTACACGGAGGGTGGCATACACCTGGAATACACTGTCAGTGGTGGTGGTTGAGGTAGATACAATAGTGGCTTTTCAGAGACTTTTGGATAAGGTATTTGGTTACGCAAGGAATGATGGAATATTGATTTATTGCAGGCAGATAAAAGCTGGTCTTGGCACCATGTTCAGCACAGACATTGCGGGCCGCAGGACTGGTTCTTGTGCCGTACTATTCTATATTTCCTTCTCTAGAGGTTATTCAGGACTGGTTCACTAGTTTGATGAAAATCATAACATGTTCAGATGCTGGAGTGAAACATGTATCAGGCAGCATTGAGCCGATGTTGGCAAAACACAGCACCAATGCCATTTTTAAATTGGCTGACGATACCACTATTGTTGGATGAATAACGGGTACTGACAAGTCAGAGTACCGAAGGAAGATTGATAATCTGATTGAATGGTGTCAGAACAACAATCTTGCACTTAACAGTAGAAAGACCAAGAAATTAATTGTGGAGTTTAGGAAGGGAAAGCCAAAAGTGCAAGAACCCGCCTTAATTGGTGGGATGACAGTGGATAGAACTTTGGCAACCAAAAAGGCAAGGATTACTGGTCTTAAACACAGGCCTGTCACACTGACCTCTGTAGTCATGAAGACCCTTGAAAGGCTTGTGCTGGCCAAGCTGAAAAATATAACAAACCCCCCTGCTGACCCTCTGCAGTTTGCATATTGGGCCAATAGATCTGTGGATGACGCAGTCAACCTGGGCCTGCACTTCATCCTACAGCACCTAGACTGCCAGGGAACCTATGCGAGGATTTTGTTTGTTGATTTAGCTCTGCATTCAACACCATTGAGCTACTACACTCCAAACTTTCCAAGTTGACTGTGCCTGAACCCCTGTCAGTGAATCACCAGCTTCCTGACAGACAGGAAGCAGTATGTGAGGCTGGGAAAGCACATCTCGGACCCGCATTCCCTCAGCATAGGACCACCACAAGGCTGCGTATTCTCCTCTCTCCTCAACTCTCTCTACACCAATGACTGCACCTCCTCTGTCAAGCTTCTCAAGTTTGCGGATGACACAACCCTGATTGGACTGATCCAGGATGGGAAGGAATCTGCCTACAGACAGGAAGTGTCACAGCTGGCAGCCTGGTGCCATCGCACCAACATGGAGCTCAAATGCTCTTAAGACAGTGGAATTGATTGTAGGAGAGCTCCGCCTCCCCTCACCCCACCCCAGTCACCATCAAAAACACCACAGTCACATCTGTGGAGTATTTTAAGTTCCTGGGAACCATCATCTCAAGGGACCTTAAATGGGGGGCCACCATCAACTACACAGTCAAAAATGTACAATAGAGTATGTATTCCTGCGGCAGCTGAGGAAGGACAATCTGCTACAGGCAATGATGGCCCAATTCTCTATGGCCATCGTAGTGTCTGTCCTCACCTTCTCCATCATGGTCTGGTTTGGCTCAGTCACCAAGCACGACATCCGGAGGCTGCAGCGAATCATTCGATCAGCAGAGAAGTTTATTGGCTGCAACCTTCCCTCCATTGACAAACTGTACACTGCAAGGGCCAGGAAGCGAGCGGGTAAGATCATCTCTGACCCCTCTCACCCTGACCATAAACTCTTTGAATCACTTCCCTCTGCAAGGCGACTGCGGACTGTCAAAGCTGTCACAGCCAGACATAAAAACAGCTTTTTTTCCACGAGTAGTAGCTCTACTCAATAACCAAAAATCTGTAGCCTCCTTTTGCTCTGGTATTTTATTCAATTCACATGCTTAATCAATAATGTTTTATTATTAATGTTTAATGTTTTATGTGTCATTCCTAACTGTTACTGTATGTCTTATTGTCACTTGTGGGCGGAGTACCAAGACAAATTCCTTGTATGTGAATACTTGGCCAATAAACGTATTCATTCATTCAAGTTCTTTAGCGTGTATATATCTGAATATTTGTCCTGAGCCCGGCACATTGATGTAATCACAAATAAATCACATCAATGCCTCTGTGTCCCCAGAAGTTTGAGGAGATTCAGCATGTTGCTGGATACGTCATCAACCTTCTGCAGGTCTACAGTGGAAAGCAAATTGACTGGCTGCATCCCGGCCTGGTTTGTTAATTCAGACACTCAAGAACAAAGGAGGTAGCAGAAAGTGGTGGACCTTACCTGGTCCATCACGGGTATTGACTTTCCCACCATCAAATGGAAGTACACCAGAAGCTGCATGGGCTGATTCAGAAGATTAAGATGCATAGGATCCACGATGAATTGGTAGTTTGGATTTAGCCCTAGAAGTTAGGTGGTAGGGGAGGAAGGGTGTTATTCTGGCTGGATGTCTGTGATCATTTACGTTCCATGGAGTTCTATGATGTTGTTTGTGATATGTTTATTTTGACAAAATGTAGATGGGTTGACTAATATGTTTGCAGACGACACTAAAATCAGACAATGCGGACAATGAGGATGACCGTCTAAGGATGCAACAGGGTACAGATCAGTTACAGATATGGGGAGAGAACTAGCAGATGTAGTTTAATCCAGGCAAGAGTGAGGTATTGAATTTGGGAGGTCAAATTTAAGGGCAAAGTATACTATTAATGGCAGATTCATTAGCAATGTTGATGTACGGAGGGATCCTGGGTCTAAGTACTTATCTCCTTGAAAATAGCAACTCAAGCAGATAGTGGCAAAGAAGGCATTTGATATATTTATCTTCATCGGTCAAACATTGAGTAGAAGAATCAAGTTGTCATGCTGCAACTTTATATAACTGATTTGGCCACATTTGGAATATTGTGTGCAGATCTGGCCGCACCATTAAGGAAAGATGTGGATGCGTTGGAGAGGATGCAGAAGCAGTTTACCAAGATGTTCCTTGGATTATAGGGTATTATCTACATACCCCCTAATGAAGGCAATCTTGCATTGTTTTCCCGGAAGTGTCAGAGTCTCAATGGTGACCTGATAGAGAAGTATGGACAATTAGGAGAGGCATAGACAGAATAGTCAGTCAGAACCTTTTTCCTAGGATGGACGTATCACAGCCGAGAGGGCAAGTCTCACAGGCGAGAGGGCGTCATAGATGGAGAGTTTAAAGGAGATGTGTGGGCAAGTTATGTTTTATTCTTTCAGTGATCGGAGACTGGAATCTGTTGCCAGGGGTGGCTGTGGAAGCAAATATGATAGTGGTGTTTGCGAGGCACATGAACATGCAGGGACTGAAGGGATATAGATCACATGCTGGCAGGAGGGATGAGTTTAATTTGGCATCATGTTCGACAAAGGCATCATGAGTTCAAAGAGCCTGCCCCTGTGCAGTACCGTTGTCTGTATCGTACTACAAAAGAATTAAGTTAAACACGTCAACCTTTTTTCTTTCCACAGATGCTGCCTCGCCTGCTGACTGTTTCAGGCACATTGTGCTTTTGTTTCACGATCAAATACTGGAATGAAGAAATTGTCTTGATTATGCTTATTATTATGTTTGAAAAATGAAAGGTGATGGGATTCTGGATTTTGGACCCAGATGTGATCTTGGATTCTGGGCAAGATTGATAGGGTAGGTGCTGAGTTGATGTTTCCGCTTGTGAGGATATCATAGAAACATAGAAAATAGGTGCAGGAGTAGGTCATTCGGTCCTTCGAGCCAGCACCGCCATTCAATATGATCATGACTGATCATCCAAAATCAACGCCCCCTTTCCTGCTTTATCCCCATATCCCTTGATTTCCTTAACCCTCAGAGCTAAATCTAACTCTCTTGAAAATCCAGAATTAGAGGGTACCATTTCAGAATAAAGGGTTGTCCACATAAGAGATGGGATGGAGACAAACGTTCTTTTCTCAAGGATCAAGGATCTTTGAGATTTTCTGCTCCAAAGTGCCATGGACAGTAAGTCATTGGATATTTTCATAATTGAAGCAGACAGATATCTGGACTAGAAGAGGGCCTAGGTTCATAGAAAGCAGGCTGAAGGTGGATTTGAGACCAAGCCCAGAGCAGCCATGATTTTATTGAATAGCTGAAGTTCATAAGTTCATAAATCATAGGAGCAGAATTAGGTCATTCAACCCATTGAGTCTACTCCACCATTCAAACATGCTGATCTATCTTTTCCTGTCAACCCCATTCTCCTGCCTTCTCCCCTTAACATTTGACACCCTTACCAATGTCCATCTCTGCTTTAAAAGTACCCAATGACTTGGCTTCCACAGATATCTGTGGCAACGAATCCCACAGATTCACCACCCTCTGACTAAAGAATAGCTGAAGTTCATAAGTTCATAAATCATAGGAGCAGAATTAGGTCATTCAACCCATTGAGTCTACTCCACCATTCAAACATGCTGATCTATCTTTTCCTGTCAACCCCATTCTCCTGCCTTCTCCCCTTAACATTTGACACCCTTACCAATGTCCATCTCTGCTTTAAAAGTACCCAATGACTTGGCTTCCACAGATATCTGTGGCAACGAATCCCACAGATTCACCACCCTCTGACTAAAGAATAGCTGAAGTTCATAAGTTCATAAATCATAGGAGCAGAATTAGGTCATTCAACCCATTGAGTCTACTCCACCATTCAAACATGCTGATCTATCTTTTCCTGTCAACCCCATTCTCCTGCCTTCTCCCCTTAACATTTGACACCCTTACCAATGTCCATCTCTGCTTTAAAAGTACCCAATGACTTGGCTTCCACAGATATCTGTGGCAATGAATCCCACAGATTCACCACCCTCTGACTAAAGAAGGGGGCATCTGGGCCACTCTTCTCTTGTTTCTTAGATCTTTTGAAATGAGGAAAGCTTGTTCTTTCATGTTACAAGAGCCTTTGAGGTTCCATGATGACATCCAAGGCAAATGCCGATGCTTTAAATGAACAGTATGAGAGCTACCATTACAGCAATGGGTTCCTAATATTGCCCCATAATATACAAAGCAAGCAAATTATGACATTAAGATGGATTTAACCGAAGGAGTGCCATTTTCAAGCTCACTGGTCTCTCAATTATGTACAGCTGACACACATTAGGTAGCATGAAGATTTATCTTAATTGATGCACTGCCCATAACCACACACTGCAATCAATGCATTGAATTTCAAAGGCATGATGAAATATGTAGACAGGACTATATATATGTTTGAAAATAGCAAATAAGAATGAATTTCTCAGCATACATGTCAACTGGTAATTTTTTTTACTACAGTTATGTATTCGTCACTCTCTTCAGTTCTGTTGTAAAACGTATTCATAGAAAAAAATTGCAGGGATGCCCCAAATGGTTTATTTATAGTTTTGACTGCTAACTTTTATGTGCAAAACAACCTGTCTAATGGAAATTGCTTTTTAATACAAAAACAGTATTTAGGTAAAGAGAAATGCCTGAAGATAAACATTAGATACGACCAGTCCTTACCAGTTTTGAAAACAGAAAGAGAAAAACTTGAATCAAGCCTGTCTCAGATTTGTCTTCTTATATTTTGTGTACCTGCTGTTTTACCTCAGTTGCTGCTTTCTTTGTATTCTTGGGTTTTAAGATGTCCCTTCTTTCTCAAAATAGTTGTTAAACATTTTTTTTCCTATTTGCCTATCCACGCTCTACAAGATTTTATAAATCCTGAAAAATTGAGGAGTTTGTGCAATCTTTTCACGCTCTTTACAATTTATGGGCTTAATCTGCCTCTTTGCTGTCTTTTTGCTGTGTTAATACTTGTTTGGTTTGATGGTAGCATAAGGTAGAAAATATATTATTTCCCTGAGGAAATGTCACAACAACCCACTGATTTGCAGAAAAGGACCAATTTTCTAAGTTTATTACAGGCAGGGGACTTTACCTACCCACTGTACAGATCAAGATATCGCAAGTGCTCTAGCCATAATTTTACATCAATTCAGTTTATTGGGCTGCAGATTGTGAAGATGTGATTTTCCAACATCACTAACAGAAACAGGTCTGGTAGCAGAAGCCTTGACATTTACAACAATTATTTCTAATTCTATTTGATATTAACCAAGAATTCCTTATCTGTCTCATTAAACCTCTCGCTTTCATGTGTTTTAAAAAAAAATACACCTTCAAATAGGCAATCAAGTCTATGATCCGCAGGGCACTTTAGCTAACTGCAAGTCAAAGGAAAAAACAATATTTTTATATTCAATCATTAACTCAAGCGTTTCTTAATTGGTAAAAAAAAGGTATACGCCAGGTTCCCATTTATTTATAACAGGAATACAAGCACAATCACTGCAAAATCCTCCTAAGTTCTTAGATGTAAATATTAGCAGCAACACAGTTTTTAGGAGTAAATATCACCAGCAACTTGTCCGTGACTAGCCCTATTGAACCAATGGCCAAGAAAGCACATCAACGCCTCTACTTTCTGAGAAGGCTTTAGAAGTTCAGCATGTCCCCAACAACTTTCACCAATGTCTACAGAGGTGTATAGAAAGCATTTTAATGAGATGCATCACAGCATGGTTTGGGAACAGTTCCATCCAAGACCACAAGAAACTGCAGAGTGTTGTGGACGTGGCCCAGACCATCGCACGAACCATCCTTCCTTCCATTGACTACATCTATACTTCACACTGCATCCGCAAGGCGACCAGCATAATCAAGGATGAGTCTCACCCGGCCACTCCCTTTTCTCCCCTCTCCCATCAGGCAGAAGTGTGAAAACATATACCTTCAGATTCAGGACAAAAATGCTGGAGAAACTCAGCGGGTGATCAGCATCTAGAGAAGGAATAGGCAACGTTTCGGGTTGAAACCCTTCTTCAGACTGATGCCTTCAGATTCAGGGACAGTTTCTTCACAGCAATTGTCAGGCAACTGAACCATCCTATCACCAACTCGAGAGTATTATCTACTTCATTGGAGATACTCAGACTATCTTTAATCAGACTTTACTGTACTTTATCTTGCATTAAACGTTATTCCCTTTATCATGTATCTGTACACTGTGGACGGCGTGCCTGTAATCATGTGTAGTCTTTTCAGTGACCGGATAGCACACAACAAAATGCTTTTCACTGTACCACGATACATGTGACAATAATAAACTGAACCAAAATAAACAGATCCCACAACAGATCAAGTTTTTTTTTAAAAACACTTACCTTTTCTTTTACTGTGTTACACCAAAGGTTTGTAAACCACTTGATATCAGAGCCCTGAAAAATGATCACTGCCTTCTCAGGATGATCATTTGTTTGGCTATGAAATGGTTCCTAGTTTTGTTCTAAGTGATCATTGATGTCAATTAGTTATCTTTCAATCAACATTAATTTCACTAATAATAAGTGATCATTTAACATGTTGGCTGTTTACAGCACCTTTACTTTTGGAGGAAATTGTGTTTTAGGATTTAATTTAGGGTATGAGAAATCTTACTGCACATACATATACATTCTTCTTCTACAATTCTTAATTTAACATAATTCAACCTCTTCTTCCTCCTCACTTCCTCCTCCTCTCTTCCTCCTCCACAAACCATTTTCTCTCCCCCTGTGAATTTTGTTCCCTTTTTACTCCCTTCCTCTCTAAACCTACTTTTCAACCCTCTTGCTCTTGCTCTCTCACCATCTGCTCTCCCTCACTGTGCCGGTTTCTATCTTGCACACCCATTCTCCCACGACATCGGACCTACTCATTTATCACTTCCACATATGCAGTTCCACTGCAGCTAACCCATTCTCCCACCTGTGTTCAAGAAGGAACTGCAGATGCTGGAAAATCGAAGGTAGACAAAAATGCTGGAGAAACTCAGCGGGTGCAGCAGCATCTATGGAGCGAAGGAAATAGGCAAAGTTTCGGGCCAAAACCCTTCTTCAGACCTCACCCTTACACCTCTGACTGCTTGCCATCACCTCATTCGAGGAGACCACCAACCCTGTCCAGCTCCCTGATCCAGGCAACTATACCAGCCATGGCCTACAGTTTAATTCAGCCTCTAAATCGTCCCTCGAATAACTAACACAAGCACGAGATGCCCATCTACTGCAACCTGATGATAGCAGGCTACAACCACCCGGTAGCCTCTTAGCCGTGGAGGACTTGAATGATCAAGAGTGGCACCCAGAGGATGAATCAAACTCCATCCTTTGGCAAAATCCTCAAGCTTACAGAAAGGTACTGTATTTCTGACCAATGCCCACCCAATGATCTTCACACTGATCAGGAATTGTTTGTCCAGGCAAAGACCTGCACCAAACCTGACCGCAATCAAATATCACAAACGAGGTATTCTGACAATTATCCTGATTCTGGATGTCTCTTTGATTTTGCTGAATGTCTATGGTGCAGAGGTGTATTGTAAAAAAATTCAAACATTAAAAAATAACTAATATATATATTGCACAATTAAATAGTTCAAGTTTTTATTAAATAATCTTTAATTATTCTTATATTTATTAAATCAAAATTATTTATTTTAAATCATGTTTTTCAATGACCAGGGACCAAATGTCCTTAATAAAAATGCTTATTCTCAGTCAGCAAGCCATTCAGAAACGTATTAATAAAAATGGCAACAGGAAACCATCCTTATACATGTCAATAATCATTTTATTTTTTTAAGATCATACAAATAATTGCCAAGCAATTTGCAATTGCACCCAAGCAGATAATCTATGTATAGGCATATAAGAACAGAAAATACATAAATGAAACGGAAAATTAATAATTCATACAGATATCCACGCCACACCTTCTCACCTGCTCCCTCTGCAACAGTTGTAATTTACTTCTACCATTTTCCCGATTACATGGGCTCCAATGGACTTAGGAATCAACAGAAAGTCTGCTACAAATCAGATGGTTCTAAGCTGTTCTTCAATCATTTGCAGAGATTAACATTAACCATATCTTCATTTTTCAATCATGTAAAGTAATCTAAATCAATGGAAATTTCTACCTAGCCTTTCAGGTTATATTTCATATTTGTTCAAACCATTGTCTTACCATGTCACTCACATGTACAGAAACATATCTGGAACATTGTTCTTTGAAACAAGGATGCAAGCAAGCTTCTGGCTAAAATAGCACTAATCTTATTTGAATATCAGCATTCCACATTAGCTTAAATATATCATCTCGTCTGAGCTTCTACAAACATTTTAGGGGTAGATTCTATTTTTTAGTCTTGTAATTAAATATCATCTGTGTGAACACAACAGTTGAAAATCAGATAGAAGAATTTAAAAGGACTTTTTCCAAATGCACAGTAGGCTGGCAGTGATGTTGCCTCAAAGATGCAGTACAGTTTGATGCCCTCTACATACACACTTTCACTTTGACTGCATGAGTTTCTCTGAGGTGCTTAAGTTTCCTCCAACATCTCAAAGACATGCTTTTTGCTTGTCTATTTGCTCACTGTAAATTACCTGATGGTTGGTGGCTGATAGAGGAATCAGTGGAATGGTTGTTGGATATGTGGGGTACAATGAAGCATGTGCGGCTGGTGACTGATGAGAATGCTACTAGATTCATCAGCATAGATTCACTCTGTCTGCTACTAGGATATGAATCTAACTTTCCTTCCAACAATTTAAATGAAAAATCAACCCGGTCAAATCTCCACCATGGAATATTTACAACCATATTCTCCCAGCAATTCTCCACAAAGGTAATACTAAGTACCTAGGCAGGGAACATCAAATTATACCACCAAAGTTTTCATTCCCCCAGCAAGCAGTATTCAATTTAGATTAATCAATAACTTAGTGCACTCCTGATCAAGGCAAGCAACTGAACAAACATATTCTTTGATATTTATGCTCTTTTTGCTTTCACTGTTCCGTACCCAATTAAAAGTGTTGGTACTTTGTAACTTATTACAGAATTTACATAAGCAGGCACATAAAACAGATTAAAAAAATAATTAGATGATGTGTATAAGTGAATTATCATTTGCATACACATTTTCATTGGTAAACGATCTTTTAAATGATTTTAAACAAGACAAATTATCCTGTGTGCACTTCACATATATTTGAGTGCCAGTTGTGCTGTGATTAAATGAGTTCTAAAGCAAAGAAAACGATGAATCAGGTTTGCACTAAATCATAAATATTCCTTTGTAAACCTTCATATAATTGTTCTGCGCCCTTAACTCATAATGGCCAGTTTTTATCTCAAATCTCCAATTTAACTGGCCCGAAGTTCATAGCAATATTTGATACAGTAGAGCACAGTAGAAAATATTTTCCTCTTTTTGGATGGTTAGAATGGTATACAAATGTGGATCTCACAGAAAAACACTTGGTGGCACAGATTGCAGTGCAATAATGAGTGCCTGATGTTTGATCCTTACAAATTAATGGATACTCGATAAAACAACACCATCCGACTACACCATCCATTAGTTCAATAAAACAAAAATCTATGGGTGCACAAACCTGGAAGAGATTTCACAAACTGCAAACAAAATGAAATACAATACTGACAACAAAAATTTAACACACGCACTCAGGGTCACTACCACTCTTAATAACAACATTGCTAGGAACAGCACAGTAGAATTTCAGGCTGAAAAATAATTTTGATCTTGAATATAGCCTTCTATACAGATTATGGTAGATTTTTTTTTGTAGTCATCAATTCCAAAATATGAAGCGACTGAACCATTGTAATCACAGTCATATTACAATTGTGAATAAGCTAATGTTCAGGTGATTGGTTTTCACAAGCTTGGTCTATTCATCTGTTTAAACTTATCGCCATGCTAATATAGCTAATTGCACACAAGCTGAAGGATCACTTACCGATGCTTGGGTCCCTTGCATCAAATTGGCCAATGCCTTTGATGTCACATGTTGCGGGTTGGCCACAATTTCTTCTGCCCAAACCTGGCTGGAGACAATAAATCTGTCTGAGCAATTGAGCACTCGGGAATGTGGAGGGTGTCGCTAAATTAAATGGAAGGAAATAAGAAGACTGAATGAATGAAGGATGAGTAAAGACAATTAAAAAAATGATATTGCAACCGAGCATAGTTTGGCACCACCTTTGCATTGTTATACATGAACAGAAAGAACTTCTCATTTACATTAAAATAAAGCATTTGTGAATCTTCTGTCCCGTACAATTATGAAGAAAGTGAAAGAGCAAAACGAGTCAAGCAGTAAACTTACAAACACATAATAATTATGTGAATATCCTTTCTGCACCTTCAATCTTCAATGCTTGTAGACAGAGACTCACATTTTTTTTCCAAAATTGCAATAGCTGACTTACTTTAAACTGCAACTTCTCAGCATTTATTCAGGATCCCAAAACTTACTTTAAGAATTCATTCAGTACTATAGTCTTCAAGTGACTGGCTTGTGCCCTTCACATAATCACTTTTTTTCAGTATTATACAGCAACATAACCAATGTTTCTTTAATGTGTAGGAAAGAACCGCAGATGCTGGTTTAAAGATAGACACAAAATGCTGGGGTAACTCAGCGGGACAGGTAGCCTCTCTGGAGAGAAGGAATGGGTGACGTTTCGGGTCGAGACCCTTCCTCAGACTGACGAAGGGTCTATATTTTGTGTCTATCTTCAATGTTCCTTTAAAATGACTGTAAGCATCACTTTCAAAATGTAAGACAATTAACACACATATACACTCGTTATATTCACCCATTATATTTAAACAAATATACTTTATCGTGAGTCAGAGATATAATCTATAATAATAATAATAATTGTGTCTGCTACTAATACTGTGTATAGACTTAGCCATTCTCTCATATGTAGTGGGCTATCTAATCCTCTAAGAGATCTAAAAGTTGAACATCTTGGAATCTAATTAAAATCATTCAATATTTGAATATGCATTATCATAATCCAGATATAACAGCAAAATCCATTGCCCTGTGACACAAACTACATTTTCAGCTTTTGCACATGCCCCTTCAACCTTAACAGAGGTGACAAAAGATAACACCTGGTGAGAACTTAAATGAGCTGCTTGTCTTCACAGCTAGTAAATAAATTGACTGGTAGTCAATTTACAGTCTAACTACAACCTGAGAAAAAATGTTTCCATGGTTTCAAGATGAAATAGAGGAATAAAAAACTTAAAACAAAACAAAAAAACATCACCGGGCTCTGATCTGTATGTTTATAATAAACCTTACAAGAGCAGATTAACATCAAGAGATGGCAGGATTGTAGAGAGTAAATCACATTAACTGCCTCCACACTCACTGATTTCTGCCAGATGAGTGGCGTTAAAATTATTGTCTCATCATACAATTGGCCACATTCAAGGATTCTGAAAAATTGATGGAAAGAATTGCGGAGGCCGTCAAAATTACACTTCAGGCTCTGAGCATAAATGGGTGACTAAGGACTGGAGCGTGTCCAATTCAGAATCCATCTCAAAAGGAGGGAGAAAGAATTAATCTCGATAATTACATGCCACTTCATTCAACATCTGTGGCAAGGAAGATTTTAAACTGCTTAATTAAAGATAAAAATGCCACATATCTAAATAGAGAAAAAATAGTTACAGGCACCCATAGCCTTATTTAGTGAGGCAATAGACTATAATATATTGGAGCAAAGGGAATGCAGCGAACATAGTCTTCAGCACTTCATGCAACATTATTGGAGAAGAATAAGGGGTTTAAAATTGTGCAAATTTGGTTAAATATTAGAAAAAAGAAAAAGTGTCAAGGGCCTGTCCCACTAACACGACTTTTCAGCGACTTCCTTCGACCTTCAAGCTCGAGGGCACTCGCCTGAAAAACCTTGAGCTGGATCGACTGTCAGTGATGAAACCGCGAGCTGGATCGACCGTCAGCGCGTGCGCACACACACACACACACACACACACACACACACACACACACACACACACACACACACACACACACACACACACACACACACACACACACACACACACCGCAAAGGCGGGGGCCAGGGAAAGCGGGGGAGGGCTGTCTGAAATTCGCACCCGCGATGAACAGGCACAGTGTACGGTAAGTCCTTTAGAGAGCGCGAAGAGTGGGGGGGGGGAGAGAAGGGGGGGAGAGAAGGGCGGGGGGAGAAGGAGGGGGAGGAGAAGGGGGGGGGAGAAGGGGGGGAGGAGAAGGAGGGGGAGGAGAAGGGGGGGGGGAGAAGGGGGGGAGGAGAAGGGGGGAGGAGAATGGGGGGAGGAGAAGGGGGGGAGGGGGAGTGGAGACACTGTTAAGAAGCCAGAAAACTTTTAATAAAGTTTAGCGAGCATTTAACATTAGCGGTCGGTTTTCATTGGTTCTGAAAACCCCAATGAGCCAATTAAATGCCAGGTCAGCAAAGGAGATTGCCTATGGCTACCTCGACTGCCTATAACTACATAGCGACCCCATTCCACTGCACTACGAGTTCAAAAGAACAGTGCCGACCAGTTTTTACTCGCGGAAAATGTTTCAGCATGCTGTAAATTTTCCTCAACCAAATTGAGGCCGCGAGTATGTGGGAACTTCCCTCGCGCATGAAGGAGAGTTCCAGTGACCTCCTAGGACCTCCTAGGACCTCCTAGGACCAGGTGTCCACAATCCTGTGAGTTTTAGTCGAGCACAACTCTTCTAAACTCGCAAACCCACAGTGGAACAGACCCTTCAGCATTTCTTTGGGGCAATTAGAAATGATTAGCTGTATTTGGCCTATGGGTTATGACAGGGGTGGAAACAGATGTTCAATGGTTATACCAAATATCCAAAGTGAGACGGAGGAACCAGTGCCAAAAGTTGGAGGCAACACCAAAAGAGGTACGGTTAATTGCCCTGAAAGCTAAAAGGGATTGTAAAATGAGATTGGTAAAATGAAATAACGAAGACAGTAGGTACTCAACACAACTATCAGATAATGTAGCGTTGTTACAAATTCCTGCCATCAGTGGCACTCTAGATCTGCTCACTGCCTGTGCATGCAACTTGAGAGGCTGTGGGGGGTGAGTAAAATGCAGGTTTTTATTGGTTGTCAGGGAGGGATTTCCTCGTAAGACAAGCTTATGAGGAAATTTTGTTCTGACATCCCGTTGGTGATTTAAAAAAAAAAAACGTTGCTTGACTATTAAATTGCTGGATGGAAGTCGGGCCCAACTTCAATGCCGTCAAAATCACGGATCGCAAGTTCAGGACAAAACAAAAGATATGTACTGTAGGACATTTATCTTACATCTTATCTAGTTTTTGGTGTAATTTCATTTTAATCTAATGATGTGAAATATGTTATTTTGGCCCTGATTTCGGCCGTGTCCTGCTTGCCGGCTGTGAGTGTGAGCAAAATCATGGCGGTGGCCACAATCCAATCTCTGTATCATAATCCACAAACATCCACTCTCAAGATAATCAAATTCATTATTTTTTACACAATCATGTCATAAGAACATCTAAATTATCTTTATTTTGTGTTATTTTCTATCCATGATCAATATTTTCATACTAAATATATTTATTTATTTATTTATTTGTTTATTTGTCCCGAAACAAGTAAATACATAAATAGGAATAAATAACAACAACAAAATCGAAATAGTCAAACAATTGGACATTCCAGGCAATATTTGCAAAGCAATGAAAAGCATAAAGCAAAATTTAAATGTCCAACACTTTTTCTTTACAAGCTCGATAAGGAGTGAGAAGAAGAATAACTTATTTAATCTCACCCCTTCTCCCTAAACCCTTCTTCCATATTTAATAATTAATTAATTAATACTAATAATACCCAGACAATTTTTAGAGATGCATACAGACATATATATATACATACAACTGATATACACATACAAGTAATATGAATGAAGTAACCAAAAAACATAAATAAATAATAAATAAAATAATAAATAAACATTAACCCCTGTTTGTCAACCATCCCCTTCATCCCTGTACCTTGTGAAAAAAAGTTTTTTGTATGTCATTTTGAACTGGTTCATGTTTGGACATTGCTTTAACTCCACATTCAAACTGTTCCACAATCCTACTCCACAGACCGAAATACAAAAAGTTTTTCTGGTCGTGCGGACTCTTTGTACCTTAAAATTAAATATTCTTCTTAAATTATAACCCCCCACTCGCTCATTGAATAATTTTTGTATATTTCCAGGTAAATTTTTATTTTTGGCCCTAAACATTATCTGTGCTGTTTTAAATGCAACCAAATCTGCTAATTTTTAATAATTTTGACTGTAAGAATAATGGATTAGTGTGATCCAGATACCTGACATTGTGAAAAATACGTATTGCTCTTTTTTGCAGAATAGTTAATGAATGTAGCGAACTTTTATAGTTATTGCCCCAGACTTCTGCACAGTAATTTAAATAGGGTAAGATTAGTGAACAGTAGAGAATGCGGAGTGATTTGTGATCCAGAATCTGCTTAACTTTGTGTAATACAGAAATGCTTTTTGACAGTTTGGATTGTACATGTTTAATGTGTGATTTCCAGCTGATTCTATCATCCATTATAACCCCAAGAAATTTATTTTCATGAACTCGTTCAATTTCAACCCCATTTATCTTTATATTTGCTTGTGTATTTGTTCTGCAATTACCAAATAACATTATTTTGGTTTTGCTCAAGTTTAATGATATTTTGTTCCTGTCAAACCATGTTTTCAGTTTGCCCATTTCTTTTGTTATTTTATCCAGTAGTTGTTTTAAATTCTCCCCAGAACAAAAAATATTTGTGTCGTCTGCAAACAAGACCAGCCTCAAGGCATTGGACACATTACAAATGTCGTTTATATACATGATGAATAGTTTTGGACCCAACACTGACCCCTGGGGGACACCACAAGCAATGTCCAAACATGTAGAACTGTAGCTGCCCAGCTTCACAAACTTTTGCCTGTTACTTAAATAGCTTTTTATCCAATCCAGTACTAGACCTCTGATGCCATACCTTTCTAATGTTTTTAATAAAATATCATGATTGATCGTATCAAATGCTTTCTTTATATCAATAAATATCCCAGCTGTATATAGTTTATTGTCAATAGCGTTTGTGATATCTTCAATTGATTCTATTATTGCAAGTGATGTTGATCTGTTTGATCTGAATCCATATTGACTTTCAGTGATTAGTTTATGCTTTTCTACAAATATGTCTAGTCTATTGTTGAACATTTTTTCTAGTATTTTGGAGAATTGAGGGAGTAAAGAAACAGGTCTGTAGTTTGTGAAATGATGCTTGTTCCCAGTTTTGTACATTGGTATGACTTTTGCTATTTTCATTTTGATTGGAAAAGTACCGGTTTGGAAAGATAAATTACAGATGAATGTTAGAGGTTTGGAAATCCCCTCAATGACCATCTTAACTAACGACATGTCAATGTCGTTGAAATCAGTAGACATTTTGTTTTTATATGTTTTAACAATGTCCAACAGTTCTTTTTCATCTACTGCCATAAGAAACATAGAACAGGGATTTCTCTCCAATAAATTCTCAGGAGTTTCTCCAGATGTCCCTGGATCAGGGATTTGTTTAGCCAGGTCTGGTCCAACATTTACAAAAAAATTATTAAAGCTATTAGCTACATCCTCCATATTATAATTTTCATTGTCCTTATCAATAAAATACTTCGGGTAGTTTGTTTTCCCCGGGCCATTTCTGATAATACTATTAAGTATACTCCATATTCTTTTTATGTTGTTTTTGTTATCATCTAATATTTTCTTATAATAATCTTTCTTGCTTGTTCTTATAATATAAGTTAACTTATTTTTGTAATTTTTATATTTATTTTTTGCATCTTTAGTTCTCTGTCTTATGAAATCTCTGTATAGTGCATTTTTTTTTTTTGCAAGCATTTTGTAATCCCTTTGTAATCCATGGACATTTAGTATTTATTGGTTTTCTGTTATATTCTTTGATTGGACAGTTTTTATCATATAGTGACAAACATAGTAATACATGTTTCATAAGCATTGTCAATGTCTCTTTTTTGGTATATTATGTCCCAGTTTTGTGCCAGTAAGTCCATTTTTAGTGCCTTGATAGCTTCCTCCGATCTCACTCGTCTATATTCTGTTAGTTTGTATGGTTTGTTGTTCCTGTGGATGTAATCATAAACTATGAAAACTGGCAAGTGGTCACTTATATCGTTGATTAATAATCCACTTACTGTTTTGTTTTCAATGTCATTGTTGAATATATTGTCAATGAGTGTAGCACAATGGGAAGTAATTCTACTGGGTCTGGTGATTTTGGGAAATAGACTCATACTGTACATTGTGTTGACAAAGTCTTCTGTAAGGTTGTGTTGGTTAGGATTTAGTAGGTCGATATTGAAATCTCCACATAAAAAAACTGATTTGGTACTTGTTATTGAAAACATACTCTCCATCCAGCCCCTGAAGATTTCAATACTTGACCCCGGTGCCCTATATATGCAGCTAATGATGACATTTTTATTTCTACCGTTGAATATTTCTATAGTTATGCATTCCAGCAGATTGTCAACCACAGTTGTCATATTATCTAATACCCTATAGTTCAAAGTTGTATCCACATATAATGCTACCCCTCCTCCACCCTTATTTTTTCTGTTAATGTAATTAAAGTCGTATCCATCCAGCTCGAAGTCGATTCCTTTTTCCTGGTTGATCCATGTTTCAGATATTGCAATAACGTTGAATGGTTGTGAAAATTTGTGTAAATACTCTTTGATGTTATTGAAATTCGCATAGAGGCTCCTGCTGTTGAAGTGGATAATCGATAATTTGCCTTTTGATTTAATGTTCTGATTATACTGTTCATCAGTGTAATAGCAGCAGATATTATTGTCGTTAGAGTTGGAGTAGAAATTATTGTCCGGGTCTATATCGTGTTCCAAATCCTGTAGATTGTGATCGGTGTATTCAAATGGTTGTAGCTCCAGTTGTTTCTGCTCGCTTATTATTTTAGTTACTTGGCTGATGTTTCCAGATGTGAATGAGTGAGTTCCTTCAGTGTGTGTCATGGTTGTGTGTGTAGATGAATTTTACCTCACATTCCAGTTTGATGATCATTGGTATTTATCCAGGTCTGCAATGTCTCTGATGACCAGCACTTTGGCTTCCTCTGGTGTTCCGTTTAATTTGATAAAGATTTTGCAGTTTGCAGTCCAGGTGTTTTGTATTTGTTTCTGTTTCTTGAGGTGTCGTGCTTGTCGGGCTATGTCGGCGTTGCGTTTTGTTAGATGTTCGTTCATGAATACGTTTGTTCCCTTCAGATGTCTTCCTTGTTTTAGCAGACTAACTTTGTTTTTCCTATTGACAAACCTTATTATGATGGCTGGTTTGTCATCGCTATTATTATCATCGCTGGATTTTCTCCTGGGCAGGGGGTGACAAGCCTCAATGTTGTTGCAGTCCAGGTGTATTCCCTTGGACTGCAGGAAGGTTGCCACCTGTTGCTCCGTGGAGCTAGTATCCATTTCCCCGGGCTCCCCCCCGTTGTCGTCGGTCACCGCCCGCGCGTATGACCGGGGCTTTACACTGAGCCCGGTGATGATGACGTTGTTCGCTCTGGTATACTGCTCCAGGTCCGCAACTCTGCTCTCCAGGAACACCAGACGCCGGTCCTTTTCGGCGTTCTGGATCCGGAGAGCCTTTACCTCCGCCACCAGGTCGAGGATGGCTTTCTGCTGCTGCTTAACGGCAGAAATCTCCTCCGTCATAAAGTCCAGCGCTCTCTTTATTTCCTCGCCTTCCTCCGCTGTTATTGCCTTCTTTGGAGGCATAGCCGCCCGCCGGTTAGCCTTTCACGCGGGTCCACAGTTAAAAACAATATAAAAACCACAGCAAACGGGACAAAAATTAAAAAAATAGACAGAGCTGCAGGGGATGCGCCATTACAGCGCCGCCATGTTTTAATTTTATGGCATATGACTAAACATTTCCACACTACATAGTATTTAGTCAAATATTTGCTGTGAAAATATTGATCATGGATAGACAATTACACAAAATATAGATAATTTAGATGTTCATGACATGATTGTGCAAAAAATAATGATTTTGATTACCTTGAGAGTGGATGTTTGTGGATTTTGAACACATGTCTATGTAAAATGGCCCTTGCCTGCGGCAGTATTATAAACCAACAGAATAAAATTTATGGGAATTAAACATTCAATTCCTTTGATTTGGCAAAGAAATTCATGACAAATTTAAAAATCATGTTATATTGTGAATTCTTGTGTGAATGGGATCAGTTCGTTATTTGGATACTTTGGCTATTTAAAAAAAATATTTTTAGCCTTTTCTTAAGAATGGGATAGATGTTTAGATCTAGTAATTGAATTTAGATGAATTTAATTGATTTGATGACACTGATGAATATGATTTTTTTTGTTTGTTGGGTATTTACTATTTGTTTTAAAGTTAAATCTGTATTAGGCATTTTGTTGAACAAAATTATTTCTAAAACTGCAAATAAAAACTTGTTTCTACTTAATGCTGTTCAGTGGCTTTTTTCTTTATATTTTTCAGATGGCTCCAAAGAAGAAATGCAAAATTGTCAATCCAAATGCCCAGCCTGGCATAGCTAGAGCTCATCTTGAAGTGAATTTCTCTGTCATGCCTGAGTCTAAGAGTGATCTTAAAAATGGACACATCTTGTACTTGTATACCTCGTTTGGAAAAAGTCAGTCTGAAACTGAGAGGTGGCTGAGTTCACATTTTTCTTTGTCGGATGCAGAAGGCTATCCATTTGCTGTTGTTAACTTAAGGGTGAAGATTCTCGTTAACCAGGCTTTGCTTAAGTTTAAAAAACTCAGTAATCCCAAGGAACTTGAAACATTTACGGAAATTTATGATGAGACTTTTAAACTTCCAGAAGACAGTCAACACATTTCTTTAGATGACATTCCACCACCTGGTGCTCATGATCCCAAATGTTTGACATCTGCTGAAAACCATGTGCCCATATTTCAAGACACTGAGGACATGGGTGATGACAATGAGGTCTAGCAATTCCAACGACAGCAACTGCCTCTCCTGAACCAGTGCCATCAACATCTAGTGTTTCAACAAGATGTAGCAGAGAACTTCTAAGTATTTCACCAAGGAAACAGAAAATGAAGAAAAGACTAAATTTTCTGTCCACATCCAAGGTCGCTCTTGCACTAAATTATCGCACAAAGATCAGTGAACTTAGGGCACAGTTGAAAACTCCCAACGTGTAGTTAATCAAGCCTTAAAGAGAAAGCAAAACCGAATAGATTTGAAGGACAGAAAGATTCAGGAACTCGAAACCAAATTACGTGGGAATACTTTGGCACGAGAGCCTGCTGAAACCAAGGCAGTTTTTGAAACTTAAAAACGCACACAGCCAATTGCTCAAAATTTGTGTCAGTAAGAAAAAGGGGAAAACTGTTTCAATTCACCAGTACAGAAAAGTTCCGGAAAAACTAAAGGGCAGGGAAGAGGATGTGAGATGCCTCGAATTTGACAATCTTGTCCTCAAAGAAACAATCGAAACTCTGGAGGCTGCCAGTATTGTCAAGTCAAAGGTGGACCAGAAGACTTACTCCTCAACAACAAGGATGCATGTGTTTGACTTTATTGTAAACAAAACTCCCAAAGTAGAGGGCAGAAAGGCTTGTCATGCGTGGTTTGAAGAGTAAACACTTGTAGTTTACAATGCCAAAATTGAAAAGTTCAGGAAAAACAAGGTGTACAGAGTTGCTTATTGATTTCAGTCTGAGAATGATGATATGCCACTGATTATGATATGCCAATGTACCAGCTAGCAGCTGATCTTCTCCATGAAGACGTGGTCTTTTGCTAGAAATATAATTTCTTTACCTGTCTGGTCATTTCTTTACCGGACTTACAGCATATAATACAATAATATTAAACTTCTGATCTTGAGAATATCACATTTTTGAATTTTCAAGGCAGTCTGAGTGTTTATTACTATTTCCATCACAACGGTTAATCATGTAATTAGCTACTTAATTAGGTAATTAACTAATTATATACTTTAACTTCAGGTCATCCAAGTAAGATGTATCATATTTGTTTCAGAATGCTTCAACCTACAATAACTGAACATTTCATTAATTTCTCTTAATTTTTAAGAAAGTTATGGGCTTTTTTGTCAATTGACTGTCCTTGATCACAGCTTCTGTTAAGAATGGAAAGGCAATAGGGAACAAGATGCTAATTTCCAAGTATGAAAATGACCATAACATTTTTAATACTGAAGATATGAAATTGAATTAGGTATCAAATTAAAGTTATTTTTATGCATTATTTGATGGGATAAATTACAGGCTTGATTTTTAATATCGCAAAATTTTGTAACATCCCTAGATAATGCATCAAAACAGTATTTAAATGAAAGTAGGCTGAATAGCGCAGAAGAACGGGCATTGGATGCATTTGTGGAATAAAACATTAATGGCAACACTTCAGCCTATGGCAAACTAAATTAATTCTGGGTATTATCTGAAGGGAAAGGTTTGGTTGCATGCTGTAAATGTGAGATACGTTGGTGCCCACAGTTGAATTCATTGCAGAAGCAGAGTATTATGTGACTCTCCACACATGCTACCAAAGCAAAGGGAGAAGGAGACGACTTGAATTGAAGTACCTTATAGAGTTCTGGGCTCTACTCACAGGAAGGATCATTCATTCAATGATGCCATGTGTAAAAATATAAATAATTGCACAAATATCCTGCTTCCATTGTTTAACTTCCATCACAGTGTCAGTAAAGTTTACAATACAGAAGGGACCCGTTCATCGCAACATGTTAATGCCAGCCAAAGATATAGAGACTTTAAGTTACTCCCAGTTACCAGCTCTGACAAAAATGTTGAAGTTACAGCTTTAAAATGCTTCCATTACCACTCCTGCCAGTGAGTTCCAGCCCAGCACTATATTTATGTATAAAAATTCCTCTCTAATTTAAGTTAAAATACTGTCCATTTACTGATCTCCCTGCCACAAAAATAATAGTTCTTTCTTTTTGCCATCGGAACATTTAATATTGTTGTACACTTCACCCAAATGATTCTTCCACTTCCTTTATTCCTATCAATCCTAACCTAGCCAGTCGCTCTTCACCGCTACCACTTGTATTTCTCTGTTTCTGTACAATTGTACAATGCTTACAACTCCAATTTTCATTATATCATTAGTATTATGCCATTCCTGGAAAAACAAATCATAGGCATATGTCTTCAACCTCCCATTTCTGCAGCACTATTCTCTTCCCCTCTCAGCATATACCTTTCTTTCCAGCAACAAGGAGGAACAAGAATGCTTGAGAAGACGAAGGATGATGAGGAGAATGATGATCATTAAATGAAGGACAATGATAGGGAGCAAAATAAGTGAAAGCGAGAGAATTACAGTGCATTCTGAAAGTATTCAGTCCTTCACTTTTTCCACATTTTGTTCATTTTTTTCAGTGAAAACAGGTGTTTAGAACTTTTTTGCGAAGTGATTAAAACAAAATAACTGAAATATCGCATTTACAGAAGTATTCAGACATTTTAGTCAGTACTTTGTTGAGGCACCGTTGGCAGCGATTACAGCCTCAAGTCTTCTTGGGTATGACGCTACAAGCTTGGCACACCTGTATTTGGGTCATTTCTCCCATTCTTCTCTGCAGATTCTCTCAAGCTCTGTCAGGTTGGATGGGGAGCGTCGATGCACAGCTATTTTCAGGTCCTTCCAGAGATGTTCGATCAGGTTCAAGTCCGGGCTCTGGCTGGTCCACTCAAGGACATTCACAGACTTGTCAAGAGGTCACTCATGCGCTGTCTTGGCTGTGTGCTTAGGTTCGTTGTCCTGTTGAAAAGTGAACCTCTGCCCCAGTCTGAGGTCCAGAAGTTCTTGAGTAGGCTTTAATCAATGATCTCTCTGTAATTTTCTCCTTTCATCTTTCCCTCAATCCTGACTAGTCTACCAGTTCCTGCCGTTGAAAAACATCCCCACAGCATGATACTACCACCACCATGCTTCACCGTAGGTGTGGTATTGGCCAGGTGATGAGCGGTGCTTGGTTTCCTCCAGACGTGACGCATGGCATTCAGGCCAAAGAGTTCAATCTTGGTTTCATCAGACCAGAGCACCACAGAAAACAACCCTTTTGGCAAACTCCAAACGGGCTGTCATGTGCCTTTTACTGAGGAGTGGCTTCCATCCGACCATTCTACCTTAAAGGCCTGATTAGTGGAGTGCTGCAGATATAGTTGTCCTATAGAAGGTTCTCCCATCTCCACAGAGGAACTCTGGAGCTCTGTCAAAGTAACCATCGGGTTCTTGGTCACCTCCCTAACCAAGGCCCTTCTCCCCCGATTGCTCAGTTTGGCTCGCGGCCAGCTCTATGAATTGGTTCCAAAGTTCTTCCATTTAAGAATGACGGAGGTCACTGTGGTCTTCGGGATCTGCAATGCTGCAGAAATAGTTTTATACTCTTCCCCAGATCTGTGTCTCGAAACAGGATGAACCTCAGCTCAATTTTGAGTGTCATAGCAAAGGGTCTGAATATTATGTAAATATGATATTTCAGTTATTTATTTTTTAATTACTTTGCAAACATTTCTAAACACCTGTTTTCGCTTCTTCATTCTGGGAATGAAGTGTGTAGATTAATGATAAAAAAAAGAATTTAATCTATTTTAAAATAAGGCTGTAACGTAAAGAAAATGTGGAAAAAATAAGGGGTGTTAATACTTTCTGAATGCACATGGCAATGCATGTTAATGAGAAGTACTCTTATGCACTGTACTGCTGACAGTATGGAGGAAGAAGCTAATAGCTCAAATCTAACTGACATCCAACATCTGCATTTGGCTGAAGAAGGGTCTCAACGCGAAACGTCACCCATTCCTTCTCTCCTGAGATGCTGCCTTTCCCGCTGACTTACTCTAGCATTTAGGGCGGTCGCGATGGTGCAGCGGTAGAGTTGCTGTCTTACGATGCTTGTAGCGCCGGAGACCAGGGTTCAATCCCGACTACGGGTGCTGTCTGTACGGAGTTTGTACGTTCTTCCCATGACCGCGTGGGTTTTCTCTGAGACCTTTGGTTTCCTCCCACACTCCAATGATGTACAGGTATGTAGGTCGATTGGCTTGGTGCAAGTGTAAATTATCCCTGGTGTGTTCAGAATAGTGTTAATGTACGGGGACTCATTGGGCCGAAGGGCCTGTTTCCATGCTGTATAACTAAACTAAACATGTTGTATCTATGTTTCCTTCGCTCCATAGATGCTGCTGCACCTGCTGAGTTTCCCCAGCAATTTTGTGTACCCTATGTTGTATCTATCTTAGGTTTAAAGCAGCATCTGCAGTTCCTTCCTACTCATCTGCATTTGTATAATGTATCGCACAGATCAGGAAGTATCTATCTGAATTGCCCTGCTCTTGTGTTGGCTGAAAGACTCAATGTGAAAA